>NC_141222.1:4872500-5090000 GCF_054856515.1 Filicampus tigris
ACCTACTCTACAAGAAGCACAAAGCGTTTTCATATATAGTCAATATTAGGGGTGTAACGGTACACGTGGGTGTATTAATACGTTTCGGTATGGCATGTTCGGTTCGGTCCAACTTGTGTACCGTTTCTGAGTTTTTATTATATGCACGGGCGCTAGTGACTGCCACACACGGGAGAGGAGAGTGGCGGCACAAAAGAGGAGCCAGTACGCCAGAAGCCGTGATAAATCATAAATGCATGGATAAATGGCATTATTATGGCATACGCAAACAAGCCAGCTCGAAGATCCCCCGTACACTACGGTCTCCTGTTTGGGAACATTCGAGCTTTCCTGTTGAAACCGCCGATGGCGAAAGGTACGTGGATAAGTCCCAAAGTTGTGTGCCGACATTGCTACATGAGATCGGCGGCTATGTTGCAGGTAGCACGTCTAACATAATAACTCACTTAAAACGGCGTCATCCGACTTTTAATGTTTCTTAGATGAGGAAGCAAGCTTTTTAGCCAAAAACGTCAAACTTAAATAGCGAGATTTATCATATTGTAGTGTCTTCCAGGAACACGCCGTCAGATGTAGTTTAATTAAGTAGTTTTTATTAATCCAACCGGCTACTGTGGGCCGCAGTTGACGCCAACACAGTACAACAATCGTTTCTTTCAAATGTACAACAGCTGTCTCTCTTCTTCATTCTCCTCTCCTTCTCTCGCTCGCCGTACGATGCAGTCATGAACCTCGGAAACATCACAACTCAGCAAAACACAAATTCAACCACAACACAGAAAAAACAATTTGTTACAATATGGTGTTGAACAGTCAAATATTTCAATGCCTAAAAAGTGGATATGATTCCATAAAGAATTTTTAACGTTACTGTATTTTTTTTCATTATAAAAAGAGTTTTAATATAGTTAGCAATAATTGTAACTGTTATTGTATGTATTTTTTTCATCACAAAAATGTATATATGTACTGTAATGATAACTTGTCTTTAACTTGAATACTTAGATGGCTGTTGCTGCTGAGTGTTTAAAGATTTCAGTGTCTTAATAATTTACAAGATTAAGAGATCTTTATTGTTAGTGTATTTTTTATTCTGATGTAATTTCATAGAATATCACCCGAATGGTTCACTTTTATTTATTTTTTCTAAAAAATGTACCGTTTACTTGTCATCAAAATAAACATATTTTTTAAACAAAAATCCTCCTTAGGCAATCACAGCCAGCCATCACTGTACCCCCAGAGATCCTATTGAAAACAGGAGCACTCACTCTCACACATATACAGTCATGCAGTCCTCTCTAAGAAATGCCCCGCGAACAAACACACGAGACAGGTGGGGCGTGTTTCTGTCAATTGTCAGCAAAACAGGCTGATGGAAAAGCTAATTGTTTTGTGATGTTCTCAGAGGTTGAATTGAGCCTAAATAGAGATGTCCACTTACACTTTGTGTCCAAGTGATACCTAATTCACCAACCAATTAAATGCCATGATGCCAAACCACTGAAGTGGCGGTACCAAACCCGGGAAACTGGGTGGGTTGCGCCACAAAGGGCATCAAGTGTAAAAACAAAAAAAATATGTAAGCATCTCAGTGTAGCAAACCTGGTAGGAGGAGCGGAAAGTCGAATAATTAAAACTGCCTTATCATGCATTTTTCATGAATGGTATGAAAACAACCATGTCATATTGAGGAGATGAAGATCCATCCGTCCATTTTCCATGCATCTTAACTTGTTCAGGATTCACAGGGAAGGTGGAGCCTATCCCAGCTGACGTCGGCTAAAGGGCAGAGTACAACATGTACAATTACATTGTTGTCTCTCTCTCTATGTGCCCTGTGATTGACTGGCACCAGTCCATGGCGTAGTCTGCCTTTCCCCCAAAGTCAGCTTGGATAGGCGACAGCTCTCCATGACTACGAGCAAGATAAGCGGTATAGAAAAATGAACAGATGGCTGGATAGATGTGTTTTTAAGGAATAGTTAGGAATAGCACACACACGCGCGGTTAATGCTTAGCGGTTAATGCTAATGAGCAAATTACAAACAGACATTTGTGCTATCATCACCTGCCTGCACATAAAACATCATCTGTGTTAGCTTTTACACATAATTGCAGCTACTAATGTAAGCAGTTTATGACACATTTAAGATGGAGGCTTTGTTGCCGCAAGTCATTTGCTGGAGCGCGTGGGTTTGTACCACTCCAGCTTTTCTGCATTAAATGCTCATCTGATAATCAATTCTATCAGACATGACAAGCAAGGCGACTCATACAAAAGAATGAGAGCCTAGTAATAAGCAAAACCAGAAGATTTTGACTATTTAGACAGCCTAAAATGACTAACATTGTGGACCATGGTGGAAGTGAGCACACTCCCCATTGTCACTCTTCAACACGGTATTGTTTGTTTGCTAGCTAGAGGCTATGGTTGGGAATTGTAGACATGTAGGACTATAATTTTAAGAAAATGCATCCTCCCAGTTTAGTGGCGTTATCGCCCAAACTTGTACTAGATGAGGCTTGTATGTGTGCTCACTAGTATGGTGCACTGTGAACACAGAGGAGGTCCAGATTGAAAAGTACTCTTAATATCAATCATATATTGAGCTGCCTGCAAGCCAATAAACACGCTTGGGCTTTATTGAGGGTGACCCGAGACCAGCTTATAACCCTCCTACTGATGCCAATGTGAAACCAAACCTCTAAAAGCTCAGGTGGATAGTGAGAAAGGATTGGGCTGCTCTTACTATTTGAGTCTCTGTGCACCAAACAAATGAAAAACAGATTTTCAGCCAACCTGAGTACTGTAAATCCTGGGCTCTGCTTTAATAAAATCCACCATCCCATAGTAGCACGTATAGCCAGAGATCTTGATTGAAGAGATTATTAAAGGCTTTTATTTTCTTGACAAACCAACATGATAATTGGGTAGTAAAAGAAACAGGTAATGAATAAAACATGCAATAAACAGTATACACATCAGCCATGCTGCTAGTGCAAATATGAACAGCTATAGTGTCTCCTTGGACAACTTACTGTGTAACGTAAATCTTATACCTTATAAAAATGTCTCTAACAAACCCTGTGTGCTACTTTGGAGAGCTAAATCTTGTTATCAACACAAACCAGAACCTGTGTTTGTCCTCTTGGGGCTCACTATGAGGGCAGGTGCATCTCATCATGTGATGTGATTAAACAAGTAAGGAACATTTAGTTATGCCTTTTAGCTGCAATGCATTGATTGGAACCAACAATCAAAAAACGGCATACACATATACTGTAAAAGTTCCCTTGCCACATTTTTAAAAATAATCTTTTATCTGCTTTATTCAGGTTAGCAAGATTATTTGGGTTAGAAATGAGAAGAAGGCCCTTTTTCCAGCTATTTTCGTTGGTCAGAAATGCCTGTGATTTTCAATATTCAAATGAAAAGGTTAAATATGTAAACAAGCTTTGCTCCGATTGGGTCGCTGTTCTCCTTAATTTGATATGTTAAACCTATTTCCCTTCATTGGTTAGTTGCTGATATGTGGGCGTCTTGTGGCCACCATGTCTCTTCATTGTATTGTTGTTCTTGAATATCAGCAGCCCGCCTGCGAAATTTCGGCCAGCCAAGGTGCACTCTGAGGCGGCCACGGCAGCGCACTTGCCCAGTCGCCCAGGAGGATTTTTTTTTCCTCTGATAATTTTATTACAAACAATCGAATCATCAGTTTTTCTTTGTGTGATAAATAGAATTTGAGTTGCACTCAAATTTATCCAAGCACATTTCTGTACTATTTGTACGCTCAGTTTTCCCAAAAGATAATAATGGAAGTAAAAGATTGTCATTCCCAGATGTGGGCATTCGTCGCTGCGTTAGTCCGTCAGTGAGCTTTCGTCAGTATTTCAGGTCAGTTGGTCCGAGTCAGCCAAACGGTGTTGAGAACAGACTTAGTGGTACCACGTCACACGCAGGTGCCGCACACCTGACCCGTTGCCAATAAATGAAAAATAAAAAACAATGCTTGTGATGTGGAAATTCAGTTCTCGACACCGATTGGCTGACGTCGACGAGGGAAAGGTAACTTAGTGACGGACTGACGATGCCCACCTCTGGTCATTTATCTGATTTGTAATTTTGTGACCCAGTGCAGTCACATCTTATTTTTAGGGTCTATTTTGTTGTTGTTGTTGTTGTTGTTGTTGTTGTTGTTGTTGTTGTTGTTGTTGGACCTGAAGCCATTGCTAAATCACCCACTGTAAAAGTGCAGTTGCACTGTTACTAAAATGCTTATTTTTGCCGAAACATTGAAAACCAAACTTTTGATATTCTGTACCAAATTGGCACCCTAAAACTTGTGTCTGCACACCATCTGTCCTTGTCTTCACGAATAGAATGTAATTTCCTGTATGGCGTCTTTAATTTTATGTTAGAAAAAAAAGAAAGAAAAATAAGGCAGTGGAGAATTAGGGGTAATTACTTCAGAAGTGGCTAACACCCATCACAGCTACCTTGAAGTCCAAGCAAAGGGACATATGCATTTGAGAAGCAGAATCAAAGTCATGTGGAGAGAGGTATAATTTGGGATGAGAAACGGATAAGAATGGGAGTGTTGTTTGTCATGTTTTCGTTTACAATGTACAGTATCTTGACACGCCCTCACTACTGGGTGCATCAGTTCACTTAAACCAGTAAATGTAGGAACCTATCCCAATTTGGTTTAATAGATATGCTTAGCTTTTTCTTTACCATTCTGTGGCCATTTTCTTTCTGTCGGACTGAATAATCTTTCTCTGCTTTTTTTCCGTTCTCTTTTACATCTGCAGTATGGATGTACGGCATTACCGACAGCCCAAGGAAAGAGGCGTCAGGTAGCTTTGTGTGTCTTTGTCAAATCAGTACGTTTGCATGACACAAGTGAGCATTTAGTGCCCATATTATTCAAACACATAAAAAACTCCCCAGTCTGACTGAAATTGACAGATTTTTTCACTTAGATTTTTATTTTATTTGGTTTTAGTTGCATGCCAGTGGAGAAAGCCTTTCTCTGCACTCCAGTCTCCACCGCAAGATTTTACCTGAACGTTGAATACTATTACAAGTAATACAGCAGAGGACAAAGCAAGCAAGGCTATGGCTTAAGGCACATTTCTAGGTACTCAATTTTGAATGCTCAATGAGTTCATGCTTCAGCAGCTGGAGACTCAGGGCTAGAATTCTGAAAATACATGAATGGCAGAATAACAAGCATTGGTGACCTATTTAGCTGCCAATAGCCAAATACAACAGCCCCACTGCAAAACAATCTGAAAATGGGCATACTTCCACATAAAAAAATGTCATTAACCCGAGTGCATTTGAAACGGGTCAAGGAGAGAAATCTAGTTAAAATTGAAATATGGGGGTACTTCCACTAACGTACGCATGTGAACGTATTGACTGTTGAACGCATGCTCAACTGTGTTTATGTGAGTGTGCCCTGTCGGCTGCATCCCACTTTTTTCTTTCGTTTTTTTTTTTTCTTTCACACTTCAGCATTCTCAAGACATCCGATTAACATGCACTGTCATCAGCCTCTCCTTTCACCCATCTGGTTAAATTAAACATGCTTATGATATGAGTCCTCCAATGTTGGTTCCTCCAGCATGCACATTCGTCTACAAACGGGGCGGGCAATTCTCTTTCCAAAAGGGCCACATGAGAAACTGGAATGATTGAGGGCCATGCCAACATGCTAATCTCAACTGTGACCAATATGAATTTATTTCATTTACCGAATCATTAATTTGTCTTGTTTTTATTAAACTGACACGACATATTTTATAATTAGGAAATGCAATTTTTTGTTATAAGCAGTCATCAAAATTACATATCTACACGTAACTTTATATCTATATATACATTTAATCAACATTCGCAAAAATCCTGTCTACGTTTTTTGTACTTTTTAAAAGTGTGTTGAAATTTTGAGCCGAACAAACGCATTTGCTGTTCATATGGTCGTAGAGAGGTGGACATGTACACTCTAAAAACAGCTGGGTTAAGAATAACACAATTTTGGGTCAAAATGAACCGATACACTTACTTGGGTCAATTTGACCCAATTTTCTGGGTTGTTATTAAAGAAAGCAACCCCGGTAGTTTCGAAAAAATTACCCAAAAAATGGGGCTATTTTTTACAAAACAACGCAAGGAGGTGGGTAAAATTGACCCAAGTAGTGGATGGGTCCATTTTTTACTCAAGATTGTTATTTTTTCACCCAACTGTGTTTAGAGTGTAGGAAGCGGTATCAGTAATATTATTGACGTGAATATATTTTGACACAAAGATGATAGACCCAGTAAGTGCAGTCTTTTGAAACTGTGCTCATTATCAGGGCAAATCTCCTCACTTCTTCCCTCTACCATGCAGGAACTAAGAATGCTGCTAACATGAGGACGAGTATGTTTTAAAAAATAGTCAGTAGAGGGGGCGGAAAAGTCACTACATATGGTGAAAATTTCACCAGGTTTGCAACATTGCAGAATAGCTTTTGCTTGCTTGCACCATCCACAAACGCACATTAACCCATTAAGGCCTACAGCACCTGGCTCAACAGCCCCCAAAACCTAATCTTTGGAATTACCTTTGAAAACCTGAGGTTTTCCCAGAAATACAACACCTACAAAATAATTAATATCAACATCATTCCAAAAGAATTTAATAGCTTAGACATGTGGCGTTCACACAGGCCCGAGTTTATTAATCTTTACTGTTTCAATCGAAGATGTAAAAATAAAGTTCTGTTGCAAAGCTGTCGATATTGTCATTGTCTACAAAAATATATCTTAACCATATATCACGTTCGACTGGTTCTACTGGTACAAAGTCCACAAGTGCGTCGTCTATATCACTGCCGTTACTCAGTTAAGAGCTCCTGCGACCGCGGCATCCGCCATTATGACTCAAAAGAATTCCGGAACATCCGCCGCGGGCTCACGACACCGTCACGTTTATATTCGGATGCATCTCATTGGTTAAGAGACCAAATTCGATTAAAAACAAGAAAATGACATGTACGCAATAGCGCTCCTGACTCTAGTGGTACAAGTGGGGGTATGCGCTCCCGTCCTTAATGGGTTAAAATAAAAAGCACCACTTTGTACTGGCCGGGTGTGGCCCACAGGCCATAATTTCCTTCTGCTTTTGGTGCATGAGAGTCATCAGGAAAAATATGTTTCCTGCCACATGTAAATGAATATGATTACACGCTCGTTCTCATATATTACATAATATAGTGGAAGGCTGGATCTCCGAATAGCCCGTAATGCTCATTTTACCCTGCTGACATTTTGAACAATTCTACACTTGTATCTTTGTGAGAACAGATTAGGGAAGCCATGACGACTGTGCCCCAGTGCACAGTGCAAGCTCTTGGGTCCAGTTGATTTTGTTGCGTGAGGAGAGTACTTCTGGACACCCTCTGCAATTGACTTGACTTGACAGTGTAGTTGCAAGAGACCGTAACCCCATTAACTCAATCACTGCCATTGACGAATTTGTCTTTTCACGGTCCAGCCATTAAATCCTATGAATTGATTTATATTTTTTTCAAACGTTAGCGTAAAAGAGGGTCTGAAAATGTCTGGCAGTGAATGAGTTAAACATCTTCAGGATTACCGTAATTGTGAGCCAGGCTCCCTCGTCAAACATCTGTGATCTCTGTCACCACAAATGTTCCTCTGGATGAATAGAGAAAAAATAAATCCACAAACACATTCACACAATATTTTGTAGAAAGTCTTCCTAGAAGAGTGCAAGCTGTGTCGCTCTGTGGGCATCCATTCTCAATTAATTGTAATTGCCAGGGGTCCTAATACTTACACACTGTGAAACAGCAGAATATACAGTATTTAATAATTGAAAATATCAATGCATTTCTTTTAGATCAGTCAAATGCTTGAATGAAACAATACTCTAATACAAATAAGAATATAAATGTCACAAAATGTTTCAAAGTCAGAGGTGTCTTTGATTGTTCTGCGCTTATAAGGTCTGCTATTTCATCTTATATATCCCACCACCCGTCTTTTTTTTTTATTTTTACTTTCCCGCTGACTAAAGACAGTCGTCTCCATCCAGCAGGAAGGGACTTTATGGTTGCCAGCCCTCATTGGTATTCTCTGCCTGTTTCACCCATTTTTTTTAATGGTCGGTACAATGAAAATCAAATTAATCATTGAACCTCAGAGACTCGGAGATCAGATTCAGAAAATGACTAAATGTCTGCAAAGAAAATGCTATTTTCTCATTTTCTTTGTCGCAGGCATTGGCAAAGCCTTTTTTGCGGCTGCTCATACCAGACATTTTTATTTTCAGGTAAATTGCCCTCCATAATTATTGGTTAAGATTTTTTCTTTAGCTTTTAATAAATTCTGTTTTTTTACAAATAATATAGCACCAAAATAAAATATTTATGTATTTTTTTAAAAGAGGAAAATTGCATTTAGTCATGGGGGGGGGGGGGTCTCACATTAAGAAATAATTCTTTGACATAAACAATTCCTAGCACCCCTGATGTTAATACTTTGTACAACCCTCTTTTGCCAACAAAACAGCACCTAATCCAGACCAGACCAAAAGAACAGCATTTTCTGGGACATGTGAGCGAAAAAAAAGATGCATTTTAAAGTGGGAGTGAGTCATCATGGGAGAGACTTTATGATAAAGATGCCTTTTGGATAAATTGTGATACTCGCCAAGAAGAAGTCCAACTGACCACAGTTTTGAGGAGTACCTTGCCCTGGATCCTTGAGCTTATACTACGGGTGTAACAATTCAATTTTATCAACAATTTGATTGGTATCACGATTCGTGATTGTCTATTCAATTCAAGGAATATATTGGTTCTTACAAATTATGCAATCCGAAATGATTCAGTGGCTTGAAATTGAGATTTTTTTTAATCACTTAGCCAAAAAGTCAACCAGTGTGACTGTGAAATAAACAATTGAATTCCCAACATTGCAGGTAACATTTCGGCACTCCCTTTCGTTTCTTGTAAGGGAATCAGGTCAAATTCATTATGGTCATTAAATATGAATATTTTCCTGATGTAATTGTATTGCTATGCAATAAGACAAAGTGGAACACTTTGATAGTATTGGTCAGTCTCCAGGTGGGTTTGTCATTTTTAGAAATGACTGACCAATCTTAAAGCGGAAGTCAACCCAAACATATTTTTTTCAAGAACATGATCCCAGCAGGCCCACTAGTTGAAACACGGCATTCTGATTCATTTTGAGTTTGTGGAATATAAATTAAGCAGCAAAATGCACTCATTTTTAGCCATCTCCGGGGGCGGCCATTTTGTCTTCTATCGACTGAAAATGACATCACAACTGCTCACAACGACCAATGACGGCTCAGATTCAGAGAACAGGTCAGCCGTGTCGCTTGCTGTCTTTGATAATTTCATGTAAACGGCTCAACAAGCATCATTTTTGGCGGGGTTTCTACAAAAGTGATAGTTTTGGAGACTTCTGTCCAACCCAATTGTTATTTCAGCTATTATTTTACTGGTTTGGCCATTTTTTTCCACCGGGGAAACAGATGTTTTATTAGTTTTATGAGGACGTCCTTTGAAAAATGTCTCCACTGTAAAGGGTCCCTGGATGCACAACGTTTGAGAATCTCTGTTTTAAAAAGTTAAATACTAATGGCTAGAAAAGAAGCACCTTGAGGTTTTTCCTTGAGGAAAAGCGTTTAGGAATACTGTTAATAATCCATTAAGAGCTAGTAAACAATTGAACAAACCTGCTTTTTGTAACACAACGTGAGGCTTGAAAACAGCGTCCAGTAGTTAACATTACTCATTCTCCTCTTTTGTCCGACAAAGTTCCTCCTCCTACTATATCGTTCTTTCAAAATCTATAAATATTTCTTTGATGATCTAACTTACAATAGTTGCACTTTGACACTCTCAGCATTTCTACTTCACACATTTTCACACGATAATCACAAAACTTGAAAGCGAGATAAGCTTCGCTCATTTGAAAGGCTGAGGCGAGTCACTCACATCCAACCAGATAGTCTGCCGTGCATGAATCTAACGTGTTATTTCCTATCAATCAATATCAATATAATTGATTGATTACCTTTTAAAACTATTTTAAATTGATTTACTTGCCGAACACAGATTGATGTAGTTGGATCATAGGAATATAAATCTCAATTTTGATGCATCATTATACCCTTAGATTAGAGACCCTACATACTGCTCTGAATACAAAACAATTTCAGTTCCTCTGATCAGCTGCTCCACATCTTACTGAGTCACTTGACCAATGTGCCAAAAGACTCTGTGTAGTTGCATGGGTTCAATTTGTGAAGTCTTGTGATCTTTTGGACATTTTGTTTCCAATATGTGGCTTTTTCTAAATAACCCTCATCACTACAACACACCCACCAACTTATTGTTGCTAAAACAGGGCTCATTTATTTGGTTTTTAGTTGTTTTCGAAAACTCGATTCACATTGACACTCTAGTCCCTTACAATCTATCTATATATCTATCTATATATATATATATATATCTATATATCTATATATATATATATATATATACACACATACACATACAGCACATAATTTTTTTCATGTAGTACTCGCATGAGATTGCGACAAGATTGTCTTTCGTACTCACTAGTGGTCCACTAAAAAAAAAACTAAATAGAACTTTTTCTTAATTTATTTAATATCTAATCTAATATGGCCGTTTCGGATTTAAGAACACAATTTAACGCAATTTTGTAAGTGGTACAGTGTGTACATTTCAAGGTATCCTGCCAGACATTTTGCGCTGACTGTTTTCTTACAATTATTAGGCAAACGTGTTGTTATAAATTAAATGAAGACAAAGTTTTATTTTTTCGTAATGAAAAAGGCTTGAAGTGCAATTCAAGGCACCTTTCTTAAAACATGCACAGCACATTAATTACAAGCTAATGATAACAGCTGCTAGCCACGCACGCCGGAAACTTGTGACAGCGTAATTAACCAGCGGTTTGTTCGTGTCCTAAATTAGCGACTGAAAATGATTTCGAGACAGCGCTGTGTTGGTGTTAGTAGCAAAACTGCCGAATAATGCATATGCTGTAAATCAGCATTCACAAAAATCCTGTTTACAGTTTTTGGTGCTTTTTGAAAGTGTGCCGAGAAATCTAAAACTGAAACAAAAGAGGAAAGTGTTTTTTGTTTTTTTTTTTGTTGTTGTTTTTTTGAAGAACTCATACCCAGCCTCTTTCCCTGTCTCTCCCCTGCAGTCCTCTCATATGTTTCTATTTAAGGCCAGCATTGTCGACTAACATGATTGGTGTGTTTGTCACCCCCCTCCCTGTCCGGGACTGGCTCCCGATGGCAGGAGAGGGGAGGCCTTTCCTCTCAGCCACGCTGTTGATTTTCCATTCACGAGCCAGTGTTCCCCTCAAATTCTTTTCTCCTATTTATTTTAGTGTAGATCTTAAGTTTGGTTGAGGTCCTAAGTCCACTTCAGGTGCAAGATGCAACTTCTCCACACAACCTCGCTGGATTCGCTGTTGTTGTTTTGATTCCTTCCGATGCACCTCAGTGCTTCGCAGTTAGCCGGGGGTCGCGTCAGCCATATGGCTGAATGTTTGGAACTATGCAGTCCCATCGACAGCTCATCTTGTGCTCGGCCGGGGAGGAAACGTGGTGACAGAGTGCAGGGGTCGGCTGATGGCAGCGTACCGGGTGCACAGAGGCAGGAATGCAGTTGGAAGCAGCGGGTGTTCGCGGACTGTCAAAGCAAGCAAGTGGTTGACGGCGTGTTTCTTCCACCCAGGGATTGACAGCTTGGAGCCTATGGTACTGGAGCAGTATGTGGCTGTGGCCAACTACGAGAGACAGGAGAATTCTGAGATCAACCTCAAGGCCGGTGAGACAGTGGACGTGATTGAGAAGAGCGAAAGTGGTGAGTACCCGGATTTGAATGTGCTTCTACATACTACATTTGGCTATGTTTGTGTGTCGTGTTGCATCTTTTAATGATGATGATGGCTGGCAGTAGTCGTAGACTTTGGTAGTATAGTTTGCGTCGCTGTTTAACCAACAAACCTGATGTTTTGGGAGTACTTTTTTTTATTCATGGTTATTTGTGTTGTCAGTACACAATAAACCTTATCATCCATCCTGTCCTGTGAAAAACACGTATGTGAAATGTTTTATTTAAAAAAAAATGTTCATGTTAATGCGTTGTCTGTAACACGGAAACACCATTCATGTAAAAAAAAAAAATAAAAATGAAAAAAAATGAACATAAATGTTTTTCACAGGACAACAACATTCTACTAGTTACAATATATTTTCTAATCATATTGGTCTTAAACAACCAAATAACCAAAACACCGGTAATGAAGTTAGTTTTTCCACATTATTGAAAAATATGGTTAGTGGGGCACCTGTTCCTTCCAGGTGTTCCATTCTCCATTGTAAAGGTCAACAATTCCGAAATCCATTTGTATTTTTACGTAACTCCAATTTCAAACACAACAGAAGCTTGCCTAAACCAAGATTACTCAACGGTGGATGTACTGTATGTAGTGGCCTGTCAATGCATGCAGTATACACTCAGCTTCTGCAGATAATTCTCAAGTTGGAAGCAAAAGGCTTCTGATACTCCTTTTTTCCTAGTATTGCAGTTAGCTTTCTTATGAGATTTCTCAGGTGAGTTTGCTCTGATTGACTGCCCCAGAGTGAAACAAAAATGTGTCTTGCTGTAGACACGCGCTAGCTGTGGGCTTGCTTGCGTCTTTCACTTACTCCATTGACTCAGCTGCTAAATATTTCCAAACAACTGCTGCTATTTTATTTTCCTGCCAAGAATATTCCAATTCTACCATGTTGGTACTGGAAAAGAATAAGCCATCCAACAGACAATGTGAGTAAGAGGAAGCAGGGCTATGTGGCTCATATACTATACAGTATTAACTTGCTGTAGTGTCTGTTCTACGATGAAGTCATATGATTAAAAGACGGATTTCATGACATAGAATAGGAGTCTATTACCGTATTGGCCCGAATATAAGACAATGTTTTTTGCATTGAAATAAGACTGAAGTGGGGGTCGTCGCTTGATGGCGCCAGATATCATTGAAGCGAATGCTGAACTTGACTCCGCAGGCCAAAGCAACCCCTGTCACGTGAGGATGACGTGCTATGGGAGGAGCCAGAGGATAGGATTAAGGACAGCGACACTGAGCACAGCGAGGCAGATAATTGTTTGTGAGGAGTAATGTTCTGTCATGATAGATCTCAGCTACTCTCAAGTTAAACCAGTTTGCATTATTTTATTGCAATGTTTTCTTTATTCAGATTTGTTTCAAGACTACAGTTACAGTTAGACTTCATTTTGATCGTTAATGCAGTTATTGCAATTTTGTTGTTTGATCACAATATATTGGTTTATTTATATTTCAAAAACCAGAAGCCATTCATTTACGAATGTGATTGCACTTTAGTTTACATATTTAAATGTTCAGATATTAAGATTTGAATGAGGCAAAATAACATGGCTTTTCTCTCAAATATATTGTTATAATCATTTTTTTTCAGATGTACTGTAATTATTTTCTGTATGAAAATTAATTTGGTGTTCCCAAAAACTTTTTTCAAACTTGAGTCTTGAAAAAGAGGGGTTCGTCTTATAATCAGGGCCAATACGGTAATTTGAATTTCAGGCTGTAAATGTGGCATTATTTCACCACCATTGCGCGTCCACCTCGGGTTGTTGTCATGGTGACTGCGAGCCAGCGAGCTTATCGGAGGAGTTTTCACATGATTTCATTGGGTATTCCTATTGGTTGGTTCAATGAGAGAGATCGTGCTTGACACTGTGAGACAACGCTGTGTGATACCTGTTGCAGGCCATATTTGGTTACAGGTGGTAATATCGGGGGGCTGCTAGTGGAAGTTGGTCAAAACGCTAACGGAAGGCCTATTGGTGATTACTATTTGGTCCGGCCGGACAAAATGGCGGATAGACGGACAGCGGAAGAGTACCCCGGCTGCAGACGGAAGGCGATAAACAGACCGGGAAATTTTCGTAAAATGTCGAGCTCTGATCATTTCCTGATTGGAATCCCCCCTTTTCAGCCCCTTTGCCGTCTGCTCCAAACATTACTAGTCATTTGTGTCGCCTTTTTTTTTTTTTTTTTTTTTAACCGTGGCTTGGTACGCCCTTAAAGTGGAAGTCAACCCCAAAAATGTCTTTGCCATAATATGTTCTCTGCGCCTTCACTAGTCTAAACATGACATTTTGATTAATATTGTGTTTGTTGAATATGAACATTTTTAGCCATCTCAGGGCGTGGCCATTTTGGCATTTTGCCTACTGAAAATGACATTGACAGCAAAGCTTAATACACATTTCTGTGACCACATGCTGTTCTTGATATTGTTCATAATCCTTCTTAAAATCAACTGCTTACAGATTACATTCCGTTTTATAGGTAATTGCAGAGCTAGGCATTTTACCAAAAAAATTGCGGTCCATTTATCGCCCTCCGCCTACAGCCAGGGTACCCTTCCGTCGTCCGATTATCCACCGTTATGTCGAGCTTCCATTAGCGTTTCCGACTACAAACTGCGACCAACTACCACTAACTTTTGATTTGTCTATCTGTCTAATCCCCTAACCCCCCCTCCAAAAAACATGTCATATTTGAACAGATACTGTACTATTATGCAGTTATTGTGTGTATGTACATCATCCTGCCCAAAGAGCTTTACAAAGCCTCACATGACAAAAAAGCAAAAACAAAAAAGGGATCGGCCGTTAGGGATCGTTTCCTTCTGAGATAAACGGGCAGAATACAAGCAGCACTAACAGGAGTCGAGCGTGCATCTACATTTGTCTGCAGTCTATGGTGTGATGTCAGGCAGCATGCAACTAGGACACATTAGCTGACCAAAAACATGCCTGATGTAAAATACACGAATCAAGCAGCAAACATACCTGCATCAAACGAAACAATAATCATTAATGTGAGGTTGTAGAAGATTATACACAGACGGGCGAGAATCTTCTTATGCTTAATCCGTCTTTTTTAATTTTTTAAATTCCCGCTTATCAGACTTCAGTGTACTGACCGGTCCGTCGGCTAGGCGGAATGGCCAGCTCTGGGTAATTGTCCAATGGTGCTTTCATAGGGTACAGAAAATATCTTAGCTGAAAGAAAACCTATAAGACTACACTTTTACAAGATTTATGAATCATCCTGAGCGTGAGCTTTCGGCTGGCTAGACATGTCCTGGAGAGAGGTTGTCCCAGTTTCCCCACTGTTGGTGATAGAAATATAGAAAAATGTCTGGCAAGAGCAATGTAGCAGAATGGTTAGATTGGTTTGTGCATTGACCTGCTGTTGCCTCACTGGCTGATATCAGCTCGCTCTCATAAGTGAATGGACCCGGCAAGCAGTGGTTGCTCATGAAGCTTTTGACCTCAAGCTTCACCATTTCATCCAAATGGTAAATGGGCTGTCACTTGTACAGCACTTTTCTACCATTGATACTCAAAGCGCTTCGCATTGTACCTCATCTACCTACTGATGACGCAGCAATCACGAGCAACTGGGGGTTCAGTATCATGCTCAAGGATACTTCGACATAGTCACGATGGCCGGGATCAAACCCACAACCTTCAGGTTTAAGAAACGACCACTCTACCACTGAGCCATGCCGCCCCCAACGTATAAAATTGTAAACCGGTTGTTCTCAGAAAAGGTGGTCCGCCCCGGCTGCGGATATTGACCCAGTTTGCGAGTCAATATTTTCCCTATAAAAATCATTGATCAATCACCAGATTTGACTGTTACTAATATTGCCTAAACAGTTTCCTTCAAGAGTATTGGAGCAACAAGGTTTGCTGTGGACTGAAAATACTCAAGACATTTGGGTTTCAGATCAAAAGATACATATAAGAAAAAAGTTCAGAAGTCCATCTTTTAGTTCATGGTATTTGCATCTCAGTGTGTTGAACAAATTAGGACAGAGCACCTTTTGTTTGAGGTCAACCACCTTTCAAGTGTGCAAAAGTATTTGAACAGACATGAATTTCAAAGTAAATTTGGTGGCATAACCCTTATTTGCAATAACTGCATGAAGCCTGTGACTCATCATTGGAAATGGTTTTCCAGGGGGCTCTCCCTTCAGTACCCTCTTCAGGAGGTAAAAATATTATGCTCTATTGGGTTAAGGTCTAGTGATTGGCTTGGCCAGTCTTTTGCTAGGTTCAGACCAAATACGAAATGCTGCGTCACCTCTTGTGTCTCGCATGCTTTTGTTCGCAGGGCGACCGCACCTTGGGTTGCTTGGAGCGGAGAAGAGGACGGGCTCGTCCTCCTCCTCCAACAGAAAAAAAGTTTGAACATTTCTAGTCACTCTGGTGACCAGTGGTTGTTTTGGCCAGAGCTGGGCATTTTACCAAAAATTGAGCGTCGGTTATTCATCATCCGTCTGCAGCTTGAGTACCCTTCCGTCGTCCGCCATTTGCCTTTTTTTCCGGGAGAAAAAAATAGTACCCGTCTATAGGCCGGTCCGCCTCTAATTTTAAACGGGATTCCGTCTGCGATTCCGATAACAAGGTAAAGCCCATTTACCAGAGGTGGGCACTTTGCTAAATTTTGCTGGTCCGTCATTCGTCATCCGTCAGTGCCAATCCGTCATTTTTGTGACGAGAATTCTAATCGTCAGTTGGTCAGTTAGTCCGTGAATCCGTACCCCACAGCCCCACCCTAAAAAAAAAAAACGTCAGAAAATCCACTTCAGTCAGTGCTTAGTCTGTCATTTTTAAAAAGTATCCCATCAATCGTCAGCAAAACGGGTGTCCGTCAGTGACGGACCGACAGACCGGAATTACCACCTATGCCATTTACCATTCAAATGCTATCTTGGTTGACAGTTCAACAGTTGTAAACAAGTCAAGCCACTCACCAAATACGTCAACCTCATTGCTCCCCATTCTCTGAGTCTGCTCCTTTTTTTGGCTCGGTCCCGACTGTAATTGGAAGCCGGCTGTGTTGTATATCTCCCGGTCCCATAGTCCATCATTGTTTTTATTTCACCATGCTGTGTGTGTCTGTTTATTTTATATACTTTATTTGATGTCGTAAGTACATTCTCAACACCGATTGGCTGTCTGCTACATGCCGTCGCCAAAAGTTCACATCAACAAAGCACGGCAAAATGGGTGAAGGAGCAAACATTTCACTTCAAAGCATCGGCCTGCATGCAATCACGCGCGACTGTGCAAACTGCATTGATTATAACTGGAATCGCCGACAGGAACACCCATCTTGTGTTCGATATGATTGCAGCTTAAGACCTGGCTTCCACTTTCCCCCCCTGATGAAGTCACTTGTTGTGTTGGCAGTGTGCTTTGGGCCATTGTCTTAATGAATGAGTGCATGATGAAGATTCTTTCGATCATATCATATTCATCTTTTGAGCTGAAACCCAAATGTCTTCAGTGTACAACAAAAACAAAGGCCTTGCCATTCCAATACTTTTGGAGGGGACTGTATAAATAAACAACCTTCCTGAGATTTGTGCTGTTGTTTGTGTGTGAATGTGTTTTGAGCAGTGAATTATAGCCGCGACTACCTCCGGTTCGCGACAAGCCATCAGCTCCTCACAAGAGTTAAGTTAAATATATTTGCCAAGTTCATGTTTGGGAAATATTGTGCACATGAATTTCACATTCAGATAAAAGTTTTTCCAAATGTGTTTTATGTCGTCAAGATTATGTGAGAGCAAGTGGGGGTGTTATGATATGTGCTCTCAAATAATGGTGATGCTTAATGTATTGCGTGCATGTTTGTTACCTAGCAGTGTTCCTTTGTTTCTTTGTTGCTTTGTATTAAAGTTCTTACTTCTTCCACAACGTCAGATGAGGTATGTCGTGTGTCGTTATTCATCTGTCATTATCATTTGTTCGTTGATCCTGGAAATAGATACAATACTGCTGCGTAGGACCACTCTGCCACCAGGTGAGAATTTTCAGCTCTTCTGCTATACAGGAAGTCCTCAAATTCCGACATATGCGTGCGACCTACGAAGTTTCGACTTTACGACGCCCGTGCCTCTTCCGCCATTTTTCCCCAGCACCATAATGACTACGTTTACATGCAGTCAATATTCAGGTTAAGTTCAAAATTCTGATTTCTGAAACATTTTGAATAACACATTTATATGAATGAGCGGACAGAATTGCTCCGGTATTTGAATAACCCACTGAGTACGGCGACACAAGGCGTCATGACTCAAATGGACGTCATTTCCGCTTGTTACTTTAAACTATCAATAAAACAATTGATATTTATGTCACTCATTCAATGAAGCAGCCAGTTTCCTCCTTTTGTGCTGCGTCTCTGAGTTTGTTTACCTCTGCTTGTGTATTAGCGGTGGGTTGCGCGCCAAACAATGCACTTCAGCATACAAGCACTTCCTGTACTACAAAGACCAGGATTCCTTGCGGTTGAGCACGCGCAGAGTGTCTCGATCGTGTCTTTGCTGGCACGCCAGCAGTATCTTTGCCTTTTTATCCCTCCTCTCCTTCTCCATCCATCTCTCAGCCATAATGCAAAGTTCATCATCTTATGTTTGTTATTTTAATGTATTTTCATTTTTTTTTAAAAATTTCGACTTTAATAGTGAAATCCGACATGTGCGGAAATTTGTGTTACATCGCCAGTGTAGGAACGGAAGTTGTTCATAAATTGAGGACTTCCTGTATAGCCTATCGCTGTTTCTCAATGTGAAGAATGCAGAGCACGGTCTCGTGAACTCTGCTAGTAACGTCTTTCTCAGAACATACACAGAGGTCTTAGAACGCTGGTCTCTTTGTAAGTCGAACGGCTGTGAATTCCACACCTCCCCTCAAAACTTTCAAACTTGAGTCCTCTCCTCAGCCATCATAATAACAGTACGAAATGCATCTTGAGATATTTTCCCAGCCAACACTGCCTAAGTCACCAACTGATGCATCTTTGGTTTTAGATAGCAGACAAGAACAACATCTGGTTATCCCGTGCCTTCTTTGTTTCTTGCATACTTTTAATTGGAACAGGACCTGTGCCATGAGTGATGACATTTGACAGAACACACCAGTACAACTTCATCGTAACTGAAGTATTGTGGATGAGGGCATACTGGCGTGAGACTGCTGTGCTAACCTGAAAATAGATGGGTGATGCGACAGGGCCAACTATTTAAGCCACAAGTGCATTGCATCATGACACTAAGGATCTATGTTCGCTAAGGCTGTCTCCTTTGGGTATCCTTAACAGAAAGATGGCAGCCAAACATGGCATCCTCCTGTAGGGGAGGCTATTGTAATTCCGGTTAGTACTTATTAGCAGTTCACTTCCCGCTGCCACCTCCGTCTCACTATAGATTCATTGACGCTAAGCTTGCATGCAGCAGCACGGTTTCCTTCCTGGATAGCAAGATCGAATGCCTTCAACTTAAAACTTGCATCATACAAACTTCTTCATGTGAGTTGCATGATGAAGGGGCTAGGATTTGAAAATAATTAACTGTAATTTGCTGTCCGTTTTCTATCTGCTAAAGGAAAACTAGCGTATTCTTCTTTCTTTGCATTGATTTTTTTTTCCTTAGTTTTGATTCTAATTCCGGTTAGAGCGCCCCTAGCGGTGGAAGAAAAATCCACAGACTAGCCGCACCTTTATATAAACCGCATGGTTCAAAACCTAGGAAAAAAAGTAGCGGCTTATAGTCCGGAAAATACGTTAACAATTACTAAAGCTAGAATTATATTTAAAAACCTGTACGTTGATGTGATTTTGCATATTATCAAAATTAATAATGTTCTTTTAAAATGAATGGCATTGAAAAATCAAAACATTCTACACTTTGTCGCTTTAAGTCGAGTCACAATCATGCATGGTGCTTTTTAACTTACAGGTATATAGTTAAACGCTTCACATCATTTGTCTTTATATGATCGAGATTTTTTGGGACCTTATGGAATTGTATGCTTTTATCTGAATTTGACCAGTCAGACGCATATTAATAAATGTGCATCGCCCTCCAATAGTTGAACATTATGTAGGGTAATTACAATTAATGAGCTAAGAATACATCGGTCTCACTTATTTTGCTGCATGAAAAAAGTTTTGGATAATAAAAAGGTAATTTCTTTAGGAACATGTTAAATATCACAATAATATCGCTATATTCAACAACTATATTGTGTATCGCATCTTTTTCCAGTGCAGCCTTATAATACCTGGTTTACTGAGCAGGGCAACAAAATTATTGTCAAGCATTTTACCAATCTAGTGGTAATGTTTAACAATCTTTGCCATGCCTCAAGGAAGGAAAGGAAGAAAAAAAAAACAAGGAGTGTAATTTGAATATAAAATAAGTGTTCATTAACAAAACAAGCAGAACTTGATTTTTAGTAACTTTCCAAACATGCAGTACAAAAAAATACAAGTGAACACTTTGGAACCGTTTCAAAATTATTTTAATAAATAACTTTTGTATTTGTGAGTCTTAACTCCTGAAGAAAAGAAGAATGAAGTCAAGTGGGATGCTGATGTTGTTTAGTAGTCGTATAATTATATACCGTATTGATGGACATGTGACCTATCTATCTTTGAAGACAGTGCGAGCATCACGTTAAGTGACAATGCATATACAGTACAGTATATCTTGCTTTGTTTCACAAATATAATTTACACAACTTTAAAACTATGACTGTGGACAATTGCATCAACGACAGTGTTAGGCTCCCTGAAATTGGGAGGAATCAATCATCATGCTCATGATCAGTTTACTTCCTGTAATAGTCTTTTCGCAGAGTAATTCAAAATTCAGATTATCGACTGTATGTAGATTTTGCCCAACAGAGGAGTGGTGCCAAAATACACTCAACAGGTAACGAAAAGTGCACCGAGTGTGCTCTGACAAGATGTGCCAGTAGACCTGTTGGAGTAGCGCGGGTATTGATAACGGTTTGAGCTGTTGTTGCATCCGATACCACTGTGATCGATTCTTAATTGTATGTTTGATACTTCAGTTATTTGAGGTACTAGATTTGCAGTATCGTAGCAGAAAGGAAAGCGGTACGCGTGTCGAATAGCAGACGTACACAAGGAGCAGAGTGGCAGCAAAGTAAAAACATCAGTTACACATTGACAGGTAGCGCTGAACTCTATTTCAGTCTTCCCAAAAATTGATTCACATTTACAATCAACTGTATATGTTTTTTATGAAAAACTGCTTCAGCGTTGAAAGTCACTTGGAGTACGGTACATTTAAAGCCTCCATAGTCGCTGATATGAGGTCTTGTTTGGCCTTAAAAAGGAACGGTGTTCATGTTCTGTCTTCCTATTATTTCTCTGTTCCGCTTACTTTGCAGAAAGGCAAAGTGTTACCCTGAAAAGCAGTCCTGCATTACACTAGAGGATTCTGTCCTAGTTAGAGGCTGAAATATTAACTCGTGGGTCTTCCCTTACGGCATTTCTGTCACTGGCAACGATGAGCAACGAACAAGATGATGATTCCCAAAGGGGAAGGGAAGTCAGTGTAATGCTCCAGCGCAACATTACTCTTATGTCTTCCCTTCCAAAGACTTTGTGCAAAAACTGCCTTCCAATCTTATTAGCATGGCTTACATTTATTGGTCCCTGAAAATGCCTTTCTATAAGCATCTCCGCGGGATGGATATGATATTACTGTATAAAACAAAGTATGTTAAGTTTGTTCTTCCACGTGTGCTCAGTCACCAAAAGGGGACAAATCATACAGCAATTGTCTGGTAAGACACAATGGACCGTATGCACGGCAACACATTCAGCATTTCCAGTGGGAAGGTCAGGTGATGGTAACAGTTCCCCCGTCAATGCATTTTAAGTTACTGGGACGCCATTTGTTGTAAAAATAGTGTCCTTTGTTAAATGTGTAATGTCCTGGGGTTGTGTAAAATAAAAGGTACATTCAATAGTTTGGTGGAGTTACTTTTTGTGATCCAAATGTTGTGCCGCCGGCTCTGTTCAGTGAGTCAATTTGGCTTTTGTGTTTTATAACATTTAGCAGTAAGCCAAAACATCACAGGGATCAAGAGACTCCAGCCAGGAGATCATTGATCCTTGCCAGTATTGTTTGTCATTATCATCATTTTATTATTGATAGTGTTTTATGTTTTCATAACCTCAATTTTCTTGTGTCTACGACACAAAAGGACAATGTTCATTCTATATGTGCAGAATTGTGTCTCAGATGCAGGTTATTTTTAAAACTGCTCTGTACTACAGTAAATACATTAGGATTAGGCCATGCAAGTGTAAATTTAAGTGCACATGAGTTCTTCAGTGAAACTGTAAATAGCAGATATGGATCATTTTATCAATTCACTGTTACGTGAATAACCTTTACATAACCTATGTTCCTAAATTTTTTGTTGCGGCACATTTTCCACCTCAATTCTTGAACGCCGTGAAGCAACCAATTTCATGCCTGGTAATAGTAAAACACCGAGTATAGGGCTCATTCCCAACCTTTTCCCAACCACCAAAGTCTAAGGCTTTAAGTAAATCAAAGTGATTCAATTATGTAATTGTTAAAGAAAGAAAAACTAAGCATATATATTCCATTTTTTCCCCCTACTGGTTATTTACTGCCTTTCGAAGAGCTCGATCACTCCTTCTGTAAACACATTATAGTACTAACTTGCAAAATGAAACTGCAGACTAGGTGGATGCTAATTTGATTCCCTGTCAAGAGTCTTCTGTAGTGAACATAAGATATAGCAAACATTAACTTCCAAGTACCAATGTAGAATGTAGAAATTGAACTGCATGACTCCATGCGCAAGCACGGCTCGAGATCACCCCGGAAGAGCTGAACTCTGGGGAGAGGGGAAGTCAGGGCTTTCTTTCTCCCGCTGCTGCCGCGGCAACAGAGAGAGTAGGATGGGCAGATGGATAGCACTGCTCTTCTTGTGGTTTTGGTTGCCACCCAAAATGACACGTTTTTGTAGTTGTGTCGAGATCTTAAAAAAAAGATGGTCATAATTATTTTTTTAATCCATGATGATATTGTAACAGTTAGCAGTCAGCCATATGTAGCCGTGCAATGAGCGGTGTATTTCATTGGTTCACCGTTATAGATATTCATATTTTAGTTTTAGGAACTTAATCTTGCACTGCCACCTGATCCAAATAAAGTTGGGAATTGCCATATTATTAATAAAAATCACCAAAATCCATTTTGGTGATGAAGTACAATGTTGTAAAAATCCTGTTGACAAAGACAACATGACAAATGAGGTGGATGTACCTTGCAGCATGGCCTGCACAGTTCAGTGCAACCTCGGTTCACAAGCTGTTCCAAGACTTGTGCGCGAACCAAAACAATACTTGCAATCAAACAGAATGGAAAACAATGTCATCTGTTCCAGCCTCCGAGTTACATTTATATTGTTGTTGTCAGTGTGTGATAGAATATAAAAACAACTTTACACACTTTATTATGAAGAAATAACATGGTGTGCTCAGTAGAAAACCCCAGAGCAATGTCTTGGACTTTTTGAAGTAGAAGCTATCTATATAATTGTTCTACTGCGTCAATATTTTTAGGTCTTTTCCTTGTCAAAACAGTCACTCCTTTAGCACAGTGTCTTTCAAACTTTTTTGAGTCAAGGCACACTTGTTTCATTGAAAAAAATCCTGCGGCACAACACCATCTGAAATTGGAAAAAAAGCTTATTTTAACAATATAAAATTTATATTGTTTATATAAGCATTTTTTTAACATTGAAGAATGACTTTATACTATAACGTCTTGAATTGGAATTAAAGACAAAGAAAAATATTTTACAATGTTTCATATTGATACTCAGTGTGAAACATGGGCCTGTTTGGATTAAAAATGCGTCACTAATTTGCTTGTCTCTAAACAAAGACAATTGGCTACCTGCTGCTGCCACCTGCTGGTATGGAAAAGTACTCCAATGTAGTAAAGACATGATTACGCTGCCAGGCGCTAGACCGCACAGGCAGCCAAATTAGATAATTTCCCACGGCACAGACAGTTAAAAACACTGCTTTAGCATATCGGCAGCCTTTTACTGCCTCTTTGTTCCTAACATGAATGTATGAGTTAAAGCCGGGGTGGGCAATTCCACTCCTCGAGGGCCGGTGTCCTGCCTCTTTTCCATCTCTTCCTGCTGCTGAAACACAACTGATTCAAATAATAATAAAAATGGCAAGGTCTGCAGAAGATGGATAACGATCCTGATCATTTGAATCAGGTGGGTTGCAGTAGGGTGACATATAAAACATGCAGGATACTGGCCCTTGAGGACCGGAATGGCCCACTCCTCTGTTAAAGTCAGCGGTAATCGGCTTGTCGTGACTAGTCGACTTATGCTGCATCCAACTCTTGCAATAATACAGATAGTAAATGTTTAGCTATTTTGTCCTTTTTTTCCACTGCAATACAATTTGGCTTCCTAATAACACTATTGGCAGCAGTTTTTACTATGGGTTAGAGCCATACCTAGGACTAAAGATTGATTACACGACAAGAAAAAGAACAAATGAGCTTTTCGCGTCCATGCCAAGACTTAGTGAGGGCATGAACCGAGGCAGTATTTTTTAGATCAGGGGTGTTAAACTCATTTTTTTGTCGGGGGCTACATCGTAGTTATGGTGTCCCTCAGAGGGCCTTCATATAAATGAATGAACGCCTTATATGATCGCAGATACACAACAAATTGATGGATAGCTAGTTTTGAAATTAGAAGACGGTAAGTAATTGTTTGTTCAGTTTTTTTTCCCAATATATTTTAAGTGGAGGATTGGTAGCACATAACACATTGCAGTATCTCATATCTCAATGTTGTGATAAAAGTGAAAACAATTTGCAAGAAATGTGAAGTTGACGCACATGATATGCCTTTGCGTGCCACATAAAATGAGGTTACGGGCTGGATCTGGTCCCCGGGCCTTGACTTTAACACCTGTGTTTTAGTTCATTTTGTTCTCATTCTCATGATCGTTTAATCCTATCTATCTGAGACTGAATGAGATTGTTTAATCTGACAAAATAAAATGGGGATTTAAATTATTAAATGTGCAACACTGGTAACAGTGTGCAACATTTTTAGCATCTTCCCTCCTCAGTTACTAGTACACAGTGTAGTAATTGGCACTTGCAAATACTGTAGGCTAAACTTACATGAACCATGATTCTGTCTAAAGCTGTATCTTTGTCAGGCTGTGCAAATCCAATGAACTGAATGTTGGCGCATACAAAATAAATAAATAATGAGATCACCATTGTGGTTAAACAGAGAAACATTAATGTGCAATTTATACCCCATCCGTCTCAAGTTTGATGAACAATAGCCAAGCTTGGATGCTCGTTTATTTTTTGTTTTGTTCTCTTTCAAGGTTGGTGGTTTGTTAGTACAGCAGAGGAGCAGGGCTGGGTGCCAGCCACATACCTTGACTCCCAAAGTGGAACCAGAGACGATTTGGATTTAGGTACCTCCAGGACAGGAGAAGGTATGTGCAAAGAAACAAACAAACACAACACGCTGAGAGATGCACATCATTCTGTTTGCATTGAGAGCAGTGTGCGATATTATTTCACAATTTCACATTTCAAGTTCTGACTGAGAGCAAGATCGAAAAACACAGCAATTAGTACCAAATGCTAATGTGCAATCACAAGTCACACTTGGAGTTGCACATTCGGAACCTTGCAAACTACAGCAGTTGCATCATAGTGAAATGGCTCCAGACTGCAGTTTTTGGCACCGAAGCAAATGCCTTTCAACTCCCAGGAGGCAGCAGGTCTTGCAAGAGTCTCATTTTTGTATAACCGTTTCCTTCTTTTAAGTGTGACTACTGGGATGGAGCTTTTCATCACTGTCATATGCCCCTTCTTCTCTGAAACCAAGGAAAGCCATTTGCCAAAAATGATGTGCAAACTCATAAGTAGGCACACCTGCAGATGTTATGATGGGGGCGATCATGTACATAGTTTGTATTCTGTATTGTGAAAAATGTATGTGTGTATACAACGTATTTACTATACTGTTACATGCAACTAGATTACTTGTCGAACATTATTGATGTTCAAATTTACTATCGTGTTTTATTCAAAGGACGATTCTAGTCGTACTTTTTAATGTTGATATAAGATGAAAGTGAATGTGTTGATAGAAAATAAGAAAATAACCTGGATCATTTGGAGAAAATAAGGAAATGACCTGGATCATTTGGCTTGGTAATGTGGATAATTGAGGAACAATCCACAGAGCAAACTCATGAGGAACAAAATCATGTGACTCAGGAATGATAAAGAATTGTGATCACCCCAAATGATTAAACATTTACAGCAGTTACAAACAATTAACAATGATGTCATATTTCTGCCAGAGAATTCTACAACTTATTTTTTTACAAACATGGATTAGTCAATTGTAGTTGCTTCTCTATACAGTATATCTTAACTTTCGAAAGCAATGCATTGCATTGCAAATTGAAACGAGCAATTCCCCTGGATGTCTCTTTTACTCAGAACCTGAAGTCATGCTTTGTTTAAATAAAAAATAATAATAATAAAATAGTGTGACATAAATGTCAGGAGAACCTAGTGGCTTCATGCCTGTGAAGTGTGCTTACTGCAACATACTATTACTAATTCTAATTCTATGTCCACAAAAAAAACAAATCAGCGATGACTAAAAGGTTAGCCTCATGAAAATCGTTTGCAAATTGAGCAACCTATGGCTTATTTTCAATGCCCGTGCTTTGCCTTTTCGATGGGAATGTCGCTGCCAGCAGCTAGTATTATAGTTAAACTAGCATTAGCATCTAGCGTTGTTGCGCTCCGCTCAGCAGTTAGAAAACCTTCGATATCCACAAAGAATTTCACAAAGGGCGGGGTCGTTGTCTGGACTTGTACCAGAGATTCAAGTTTGGTTGCTATACTATTCTGAACCACCAGTCTTTTATTTCTTTATTTATTCACGTATTTACAGTGTAGCAGAGCGCTATGACGTGACATTATGTCAGATATCTTCTTGTTCATGGACATCCTTACGTGAGTGCAACCCGCAGTTGAAAAAAATGGCTACTCCTCCTAAATGTTACTTGAGGCAAATTTCTTCTTCTTTTCTTCATACAATCATACTTAATAAAATGAATCATTTCATACTCATACTACAGCAGGACTGGCAACAGGAATATGCCACCCACCCCTTTGAATCCAAACGAAAACGCCTTTCTGATTTGTTCTGTGATGTGTGATATGGAGTATTTTCATTCCATTTCATTGTAATTTAGTTTCATTCTAATTTGAATACAAGGCTCCACATTAACATGAATGGTGATTATCTTTGTGTAATTCATATAGGACATTTGCAAACAGCTGCTTTTTACATTTCCCCCAATTTTCTGACGTTGCAGACCAAAATAGTAACTGAATTATAATTTGTTTGTGCATTTTCTGCACTGTCAATTTGAAGCAATGTTGTGTTTTTGAGTAATAAAGGAATAGAAATGTAACAAATGTTTTTTTCCCCAAAAAAATCTGATTTATCCATTTTTGTTTAAAATCAACAAATTGATTATCTAAGAAACATATGTAGTTGTAGTAAAATTGAAAAATTAACACCGAATCCATATGATCGGTCTCGGTCAATCACACACATGGATAATCGGTATCGGAATTGGAAGCTTAAAGACACTTGGATGAGCTTAACATTGACACTTATATAATAGGTTTGCATGTAAAAATGACATTAGTACTAAAATGCCCACCACAAAAGACTCTGTAGTGATTTAAGGGCTTTTTTTGTGATTAGGTTTATAACACATTTCCCCACCCCTTTTCGGGGCGTGGCTTATGATATGTTTTCGGTCTCAGCTTTCCAGGTCACGGGAGTGAGACAAACGTGGTAATATTGCTCGCTTTGTCAGTTCTGTTGTCTAAAACGGTGAGCGATCACCACCAATATGAAAATGCACATTACTACTCTTGTCCACTTCAACCTGTGAAAGTATAAAAGTGTTCTGCACAATAATTTGGATTTATTGACATAAAATGTGATCTCATCATGATCACCTCCACAAAATCAAAAATACAGTGATCCTCCACTTTCACAAGCTGAAGCGGACAAGAGCATGAATGCGCACACGAACCCCGACTGGTTATATTTCGGACATTTAGCGATGCTAAACTCGTATCAACTCTCGGGAGGCAGACAGTGACAGGCAGTGGGCAAGCAATAAGGCAAGCATGGATCTTCATCCCCCAACACTCCCACCCCCCCACTCCCATTCGCTCCCCTCCCCAGCTAACATTAGGATAACAGTACAGCTAATAGCAACAACTAGCTTCAGGCCGTTAAAACAAAAGGCGTTAGCACAACAACATTAGCTCCTTACTGTCCGCGCAGCGTGTGGAGGTGAAGATGAGCCTGCGTCTTCATGTCGCGGGGTTGCCTCCCAAGCAGTCGCGTGCGTTGTCCGACACTGCTTGCAGCAGCGAGAGTGAAGCGGCGTCAGAGTGAGGTAATACCATCGGGGGTGTCTTGGACGTGCGCATCCGACTCCACAGCCGAGTGTGGTCGCATTGGAACGCACCATTTCGGCTGTTAAGTTCCATTGGACGGCGCGTTGTCGATCGAAAAACTGGGGCCATTCCTCATCCAAATAAATGTGCACGTCTCCTCATTCCCACTTCAGTCTCTGTAAATATCCTGACTGGTGTTAAATGCCTCGCTCATCCTAACCGTGATCAGCAAAGAAGCAGTGTTTTTTGTTGTTGTTGTTGTTTTTTTGTTGTTTTTTTTTTAAGCAAAGAAGCAGTGTGCGCTCATCCCAGCATAAAGCTATGTAGCTCTGCTAACTTCCACATTTCCTCATTCTCATATACATCAGCCACGGAGAGGTTAATCCTTTTGATATGTTGAAGTGGGCATAAGTAGAGACGTCCACATAAATTTTGGTGCCAATTTATCGCCATTTTTGGATGTTATAAGCAATAAAAGTACAATGATTTCCAATGAAGAGTTTGGAATCGGTTCCTCGCGTGACTCCGGCCTAACAGGGATAGAACGCTAAGGGACACGTCCATTCTCCTCATTAACAAGGGGCGTTATTCATGGAGTCTCTCATTTCCTAATTTCTCCCAAATTTATTGATAAAATAGAAAATGACAACTCTTTTCATTTTCCTGATCAAAAAATATATAAAATGAACTTGTTAGTGAAAACGTGGCCATCCCCCACCGTCCCTTTAAAAGCCTGACCGGAACACCCCTGCTGATGATGTATATTGTATTACTGTAATTTCTTGAGAATAGCACACACCCGTGCATATAGCAAAAACAAAACCCCCAAAAATGCCCTTCAAAGGTACTGTAGTTTTTCCACTCATGTATTGTGGTCCCGCATATTCTGGTATTGATGCTCAAAAATGTTGTATCATAGATTGGATTTTTTTTGTGTTCAGACATATATTTTTTGTGCAAAGAGAAATGTTCTTACCTTGTTACCTCCAGCAACAGTTTCGGCTGGTAACACTTAAGCCGGCGTTGGAGCTCCTTGTAAAGTCCACGTGCGCGATCAAATGTAATGTCACAAAATCAACGAATTGCAGAATGTCCTGGACTCAATGTTTACCAAGTGACGAGAGCATTGTGAGTTGGCCATGTGGCGAAAAGGTACTTGCTTTGGGAAATACCCGTATTGTCCAAAACACACGTTAAGACGTGTGTTTTTATTTATGGCCGTTTCCTTGTTATTCGCCCAGACCGGTTTCGGGACAAATACACTTGTGAAGCCGCCGTCATGATTCTTGGAGAGCAGTGGAAATTAAAGAAGACTTGAAATATCATATTGGAATGAATTTCACAACCCATTGGTCACAGTAAATGTCTATACAATGCGATGAATTTTCCTAATTTAGCGTGTACTTGTGTTTAATCCTCCGCGTCAATTTTGAATGATGTTTTTCAAGCCCCCCCAAAAAAGTGTCTTATTCTTGACAAATGATGGTACGTTGTTTGATAACTTCAGTATTCTGCTGGAAGACGTATTCACCTCAGAAACCCTCTGTGGCGGTGACGTGTGTGAGCTTGCGTTTCAATCACTATTGAACGCTTCTTTGTTTTTACTGAACAACCAATTAAGACATTTGGTCCAAACCAGTTCAATTTGGACCCACTCGTAATCCTGTGATCTGAGTGAATAACAAAATGGAATGCTGGATTTTTGATTACATTAGATAACTTTTATTAGCCCCACCATGGCAAAATTTGCATCATTATTTGTAGTACATAACCAGATTTAATGGGGAACTTTGTGTTTGCCTATATTGGTAAAGGTTAACTGCGCATTTCTGTTGATAACCTCATGAATGGCTGACATTTGTTAATTTGCCTTTGAAATAGATCAGCTGACTTCATCTTTGACTTCTAGAAATTGTTTATTTGCCCTCCTACTAACAACACATTTCTTTTTTTTTTTTCTTACCCATCCATTTTGGTTGCTCATCATCATCATCCTCCTTATCATCACCATCAGTGACTAAAAGACGCAAGGCCCATCTGAAGAGGCTTGATCGTCGATGGACACTCGGGGGTATTGTCAACCGCCAACAGAGCAGAGGTGAATTTTCAGACACAGCTGACCCCTCACATGCAAATGCTTTGACTGCTACACTGAAATGTGTAAATCTGTGGAATACACAACATGTACATCCACACCATCCATTTTCTATCGCACTTTTCAGTAGGATTGCAGGTCAGTTGGAGTTTATTCCAACTGACTTTGTCCAAGCGGTCAGTTTCACCCGGGACAGGTCACCAATCAATCCTCGGGCATAGACAAACAAATAATCACTCACATTCACACCAATGCACAATTTAGAGTCTATAATGAACCTTACATTCATGCACGGGGAGAACATGCGAACTTCATACAGGAGGGCCTGGGGCAGATATGCTAAATTACTAGCAGAGAAGACAGACATTTGTTGAGGTTGAGCTTCAGGTTTGCCTCCATCACTGGCAACAAGGCAGCTTTATTTATTTAGCACATTTCATACACAAGGCAACTCAATATGCTTCACACAACCAGAGGCACCTAGAAGCATTTACAAACCACACGTTTTTAGCCATCTCAAGGGGCGGCCATTTTGTCACTTCTGTCGACTGAAAATAACATCACAGTTGCTCAGGTAACGGCCAATCACGGCTCACCTATTTTATGAAGCTGAGCCATGATTGGTCGTTATCTGAGCCCTGAGCATCTGTGATGTCATTTTCATTCGGCGAAGTGACAAAATGGCCGCCCCTTGAGATGGCTAAAAAGGGGTGCATTTTGCTGCTTTACTCATATTTCACAAACGCAATATTAATCAAAATGCTTTGTTTCAACTTGTTGGCCTGCATAGAACATATTCTTGAAAAAAAAGTTTACTAGCCTAAAAAAAAACAAGATTTAGCCCTACTCCGGATGGAGTGATTCATTGAATGTTGTGATTCATACCACCCTGGTTTCATAGGAGTTTTATTGTTCAAGAGCATTATGACAGGTGGTGATTATGAGTTCAGGGCATTAACCTCTGAAAGACATTGTACGCTCTCTGTGTGATTGAGGTCACATATGGCCAGTTAGTCTTCCTGATGTGACTTTCGAGTTCCATGGGTTCAAGAGTGAATTTGTGGATGCCTAGAATGGAAGGCCTGCATTTTGTGGCTGCTGCGGTTTTATAAGGCAACTTACTCTAATTTTGAGGTGTTATAAATTTAGGGTGTCCTAAAACATGTCAACAAGTCGGAATTTAGGAAACAAAATGACATTTTTTAATGGACTGCTCAATTATTAATACCTTATTGTATTGTCATTATTCTAATTCCGTTGAATTGTCATTATCCTCCTTGGTCCCCCTTTACTATGTGAATGGAGATATCACTGTTAATGCCTTACAGGGTTAGTGACAAAAAGATGAGTGAATGCGGATTTACTGCTCTGTGCTGGCATTTGAGGTACACTGTGGTTTAGTAGTATTGACAAAGAATCAAAAGGAAAACAAATCACTCAAGATTTATGTATGCATTACAGGCAATTTGTTAATTGAAGAAAACACTTGTGTTCTCCAAGACCTATATAAGGATTCTCGAAATAAATTTCAAGACCCACCAATACGATACAGATTTAATTTAATTCTGCAACGAGAACAAAAAAATAAACCTTGACAATAAAACAAGGGGCCACCCCACATTAATGAAACTGGTAAAAACTGCCAGGACAGAGTGCTTTGACCTTTATTGGCATGTTGATTTGCTACTGATGTTCAGGTGACTTTGTTGTATATCCAAGGTTCCAAGATGCAATGAGAGCCACCCTGCCTGTGTTTGGCAGGCTGCTTTGTATTATCACAGAGAGGCATTACTGACAGCAGGTCCCTAATCAGATTTATAGAATCCCTCTGAGCACCCACTCAGCTCTCTCTCGGTTGTGTACCTCTGTATGGATGACCACTTTGGTGGTGTTTTGTCCATGTCTTAGTTAACTAGCATCATGGTGATTGGCCTACGAGGTATTCTTGGAAAAAAAAACATCCTCTATGAAATTAATAATTTATATTAATATATATATATATACCTTGATATAAGCTGCATCAACTTTATTAAAAAAAAATTAAAAAAAGAATAAATGATATATAAGCAGCACCGGGTTATAAGCCGCACATACAGTATCTATGTTGAGAAATTAGATATTTACTGCATTTACAGAATGATTTTGAACTGTAAATGTACCTGTATGTACCTGAGCAGATTCTTTCCTAACCAGTGCCTTTTGACACGGCTGCAACTTTGCAGATTAAAACAGAACAGAACCAAGAGAAAATAACCAGTACTTATCTTCATTTCACTTCCCACTGCCGCCTCCGACGTCTCACCATAGATTCATTGACGCTAAGCTTGCTGAGATTCATTGATGCTAAGCTTGCGTGCATCAGCGCAGTTTCCTTCCTGGATAGCAAGCTCGATGGCCTTTTTTTTTTTTTTGCTGAGCAAATTTCCAAATATTAGGGGCAATTTTGGTGTGGTTCTCAGATGAGCACCAGAGGTTGTTGTTTGTTTGATGCTCATTTTTTTTCCCGATGATTCTCATTTTTTCCTTGACCCACCGACCTCATGGCTGAATGTAAAGATATACAGCACATCTGGGCAAAGTAGGGCACCACGGGCCACATCCGGCCTGTCCACAGTCTCTGCAGCCTTTAGCAGAGCTGGCCATTACCTAACCACCACCGAGTTGCCGTCTGCATATTTAAACGACCCACATGGTCCAAATTAGCTAAACGGCGTCGAGAATGGATTATCCTGTACCACGTCACGTGGAGGTTCCACGCTCCTGACACACGGCTGAGTAAAGAAAAAAATAATTTAAAATTCAACAGTGTTGTGTACCTTGCGGTCGCACATTCACGCAATTTCATGTGCCCCGTATTGTTTTTATTTCAGCGCTCACCACTGTGCGTGTGTGTGTGTTCCTGTTGTTTTTGTTTGATATTTTTTCTTTGCTTGGCTGTCGCCGACGAAGGACGGGCCGGGACCACGTGGGTCGATTAAATTGGCAGGAGGGAACCTGGTGGCGGTTAGGTGATGCCCAGCTATGGCCTTTAGGAAGTCAAAACTAAAAAGTCAAGTATGCGCTCCTTTTATTTTGATGTGCATGTGTGTCAGCAGAGCAAGCGTACAGCAGCGACTTGGTTTCATCCATCCATCCATCCATCCATTATCCAATCCGCTTATCCTCCCAAGTATGTGTTGCCAATTAAAATATATTGTTGCTGTAATCAGTGACGTCTGTGACCATTCTAGCAACTATTTTTTAAAATGATATAGCACCAACACTACCCTAACAATTAATACATTAAACAAGTTAAAAAGGAATTTAACTGTTAAATTTCTTCCTATTTACTTTCACATTCACATTTGCGTCATCATTCCCATCTGCATCGAATCTCTAGCAGGCATGTTTTCGTCATACCAGAACTAGCCGATCTGGGCATTTTACTAAAAATTGAGCGTCCGTTATTCGTCACCCGTCTGCAGGGGTACTCATTACTCAACCCCCTACCAGACTGTTGCTCCATCCCTCACTATTGTTTGAAAACTGGGCTCAAAGGGGCTTTACGTGGAGGACCATTGGGCTTGCGAGGGGGGAGAGGGTCGGCCGGGGTCTGGCTGTGATTGACAGCAGCAGTGACCAACTATGACATCAGTAATTTCTATACAATAACAAGCTATGCTAAATAAACTAACCAAATGCGATGCTAATAAATCATTAACCTGAAAATCGATCTAAAGATGTTCGCAAATGCTACTGTTCCAACTCACTACGGAGGCGAGACTGAGCTGACTGTATACCCCACGGTGGCAAAGCGACTATGTCAAAATTCCAAAGGTCTGGATTCTCTGCTCGTCCAATCAGAGGACAGAAAGCCAAATTCACATGCAGTGCAGTGTTTAACCCGAAGATGGCTCCACACAGACAGTTTTTGTCCCAAATTTAATATTTCAACAAACATGCACTAATGTCAAAATAATGGCCGGGACATGTAGACAGCATTAGCAAACACCCGTTTGTACAGTTTATCAGTAAAAAAAAAAAAAAGTTGATTTGGCGGTGTGTACACTCTTTAACAGTTTAGTGGAGAAATTATTCTAAATAATTTGATTAATTTAGGCAATATGAATGTTATTTTGCACCTTTTACCTCTCTGATGTCATTTCTAACCAACAACGAAATTAATATGTTCGTCTAAGATGCACGCTCACAATCAGAGGCGACCCATGTCGCTCTACTGCAGCGCCGTCCGCGAGAGGCACCTGTGATTCCTTCCTGTGCCAATGTAGTGATGTGTGATAATATTACAACATGATTCGTAGTATTATATAAATACGTCCATCGTGCCGGATAACCATACCGTTTTTATTATGTTATTTTGATGTGTGGAATCGGTATTTGTATAACATTGGCGGCGACTCTGCCGTCCCAGCCCCACCGACTGTACTTAGACTTTGAAGATGCGCCATTCGTCTGGGAGCACGGGCTGTGAAGTCAGCGGCTTTGTTTTGATGAGGCGCAAAATGCAAATTTGGCTTGGCAAAATGCGATCCGAAACCGCTTGATTTGAGCTTTGTACTGTATGTCTTGCTTCCACACAGTTTCAAGAAAACTGTAGCTTTTGCCTAATCATTGTAACCTCAACCTCACCGTTGGAGGAGGAAATGAGCCACTGCCATGCCTTAAAAATAAATACAGTACATTCACACCCATAAAGCACAATTAAAATATACTCGCTTACATATTGACTTTATAGATTCCCTACATTATTCTCATCTACCGTACTTGCTTTTCTTTGAGAACCCAGACTCATGGCCACAGTCTAATCTTCTCCACATTATTGAACTTGACTCCATGGAAGTAACATGGTGAGGAATATCAAACTCTTCTACTGTACATTCCTTACCCAAGAAAACCGCCCTTCATACGTGACTCCTATTTCCTTGAGAAATCTCCTTCCATCATCTCAGAAAAAAAGGTCCCACCTGTCAAGTAAATAGAAAGGCTCCTTTAACTCCTCTCATTATTCATTTTTATATCACTCTTTGGATTACTGATATGTATCACAAAAGTCATTGCATTGCATATTTAAAGGATGTTTCTCTGCTGCCTACCATAATCATTCACTATCCACAGTAAAAATCTAATGTGCTGTCCACCAAGCATCTATCTGCCCCACTTCCTGAAAGTCCAATCATTCCTACTCTTGCCTCTTCCTCTGCTGCCTGTTTTCACCAAGTACTAAATACACATAGTGTCCCAATAAATGAAAAACGCAGTTGATGAGCATTTCAATGGTGACAAAAAATGTTAATGCGATACTATTACATCACTATCTCAAGCACCAGACACAGCAATGACTACTGAGAAAGGGGCTGTCTGTTATCTTTAAGGACAAAAGTGAGGGGATTGCAACTTGTTATACAGTATAACACTATGTTGATATAGAAATGAAACACAGTACACATCCGTACCGCTATTAAACTGAAAGACTGCGAAACACTACATTTGATTTCACTTTCTCCTTTTGTTTCCTTCTTCCTCAACACCTATTTGCCTTCAGAGGAGAAATATTTGACAATACAGCCATATACCAGTCAAGGGAAGGATGAAGTCAGCTTTGAGAAAGGGGTCACCGTGGAGGTTATTCAGAAGAACCTAGAAGGGTGGTGGTACATCAGGTGAGTGCTACCGTACAGTATAAAATGTTAACACACATGCATTGACATTAAGAATTTGTGTGCTTATGTACATCACAATAGTATTCACAAGGTGCCTTTATGCAGGTGCATATGTGGCAAATCAACATGAATTTGATGGGCTACTCTTGCTCAGACAGCTTATTCTCTTCTAATCTTACTGCAATGCCCTGTGGATTGTTTTTGTCCAACGAGACAGATGCTCGGGAATAGTTACAGTACTTGTTCAAGCTGCTGTCTGCATTGTAGTTTGCAGCAAGCCTAATTGGGGGCAGAACATCTGTAGAGGTTTTCAGTCAGCACTCTACTCGTCACAATTTGAAACTCATCAAAATCTCTCATTCTCAAACTTTGGTATTTTATTTGCATTTATCAGAAATAATGTGAACGTTAGTAACATAGTTGGCTTTCTTTGCATTAAATGGGGCTGCATACAATTTTGTTGTACAGCAATCCCAGATATAAAAACCACAAGAAAGTGACGCAACCCCAAAATGTTGGATGTTCCGATACCATTAGTACTTATGATACATAAAATTGCAGTTAACACGTTGACAGATAATTACAAAACAAAGACCTTCGGTCTTTCTGATGCACATGATGACTCACCAATGTCCAACAGTGTAGCATGAAATACTGGCAAGGAATACTTACTCAATGGCAGATTTATTTACTGTATTTTCCGGGCTATATATCACACCATTATATAAGCCGCACCTATCTATGTTGAAAACTTTTATATTTACTGCATTTACAGGACGATTATGAACTGTAAATGTACATGTATGTACCTGAGCAGATTCTTTCCTAAAAGTGCCTTTTAACACTGCAGCAACGTTGCTGATTAAAACAGAAGAGAACCAAGAGAAAATAAACAGTACTTATCTTCATTTCACTGCCGACTGCCGCTCCAGTTTGTCGGCTAATGTCCACCGGACTCCACCATCTATTGGTCTACTACATTCTACATATGCACCTGTCTTGTTTTATGTTAATAAAGTCAGCCAATCTAACGCACGACGTGCTAAATCATCAATAGCATTTTTACATCGAAACAACAGGACGCATTCATGTGCACTTCACGGACCTCTAGGAAAACAGAATCAAAGCATTACAGCACTTAATGCAATAACCTAGTCTATGGCGCCCTCGCCTGTTGAACTCCTCCACCTGCAGTCGCATCCAGTTAATGGGAAATGTATTGTATTGAATTGTACTGTCATTCCGGTTAGAGCGCCCCGAGCGGTGGAAGAAAAACCCACAGAATAGCCACACCGGACTATAAACCGCATGGCTCAAAATCTAGGAAAAAAGGTTGCGGCTTATAGTCCGGAAAATACGGTAATTTTTTTGCTTTTAGGATCGGTGTCTGGTAAAGGTACCCTTTAGATGTACCCGATACTTTGGAATGGGCTGTTGCCCGTCCCTACCCAAAACGTTTGTAATTGGCACTTGAGATTTGGCGCCATCTTCTGGCATCTAAAGGCATTTCAGAAAGCACACAAACCGCGAGTCAGCATGTTTTTCAGTAAATGGGTGAATTTATGAGTAACAAATCTTGAAAAGGGGAACGCTGTGCTTTTCTTACAATGACGAGAAAAGTATTCTGTTAATGATAATTTACAGTAGATGACACAACATAAGATGGCTGAGGTCAAAGGCGCACTTGTGCATGTCATGTTGTCAGTGCCCAGTGGGTTGCATGTTTCCAATTAATTCTTCTTACTGAGCCGTGATTCACCTAACAATATTATCATAAAATAATTTGTGTTGACTTGCAGTAACATGGTAGAGTGTGCACGGAAACACGATGATGATGACGGAAGGTCTTGAGAAAGGTCTCACTGGTTGCGTACACATTTTCCTCGTATTTCAACTTTATTCTCAAAACGTTTTTTTTTTTTTCTCAAAACATTAGACTTGGGTTTGCAAGTTAGCTTTTTTTGTTTATTGCTGTTTGGCCCTTTTACTAACACTAAAGCTATCATTTTGCCCTCAGATATTTAGGGAAAGAAGGATGGGCCCCTGCCTCTTACTTGAAAAAGTTAAAAGAAGACTTCTGCCCTCGCAAGAAGACGCTGTCAGGTCCTGTGGAAATTATTGGCAACATCATGGAGATCAGCAGTCTTTTACAAAAGAAATCAGTCAGCGAAAAGGACATCCAGACAGACGGCGAGGGGAGCACCACACCAGAGCGCCACATCTCCAAGAGCGAGATCAGCTTGCCCATGCCATTTAGCGCCGAGATCAATGCTGAGACAGGCAGGAGGTTGAGCGCAGGCCGTGATACCAACAGTCCTTGTCTGGGAATAGCAGCGGCAAGCTCTGCCCGAAATGAAGCCAAAGCGAGGGGAGAACCAAGTTCCCCGGCCGTCGCCAGAGTAGCACCACACAGAGTTGAAATCGGTGAGTATTTTGGGTATTGCATCTTCATCAACAAAACACTAATGTGTGGCATTTAATGGAGTGGGGACTGTATTTGTGAATATGAGCATTTATCTTAAGTCATTTTCCTTCTGTGTAGGCTTTGACTCCATAGGTAAGCTACATTGGTTCTCTACCTAATGAAAACCTAACCTATGAGAATATAACATGGGTTTGTTGTTTGGATTTCCGTTCTGCTCACCTACTAAAAATAGATTCATGTTAATTGCTTGCTTCTTTAGTGAATGTTGTTTTAGAACTTGGGAGTCATTTTGTTAACTATGACTTTATTTTTTTTTTTTAGGGTCGCCCAATCTGAGACAAAAACCTCCTCCAAGAAGAGAGACCAATTTGGTAAGACTTCACAAATTTTGTGCTAGGTGGAATTGTAGCTTGTACTGTACTAGCTATCTCGTCTGCCTCAGTCTGGGTTCAAATTTTGGTTTGGGCTTTTTGTTGTAGAATTTTCATATCATATCAAAATGGAAATGACTAAATATTTAAAAAATAAAAATAAAATAGAAACATGAAATACAATTGCATCAATTCTTTGTTTATCTCAGTAATTAACTGTTTTGGAATTGCTTGCCTACTTTTCGGTTTATTTTATTCACTCTGAATACATTATCAAACAAGATATGATGTTATTTTATCTCTGCCAATGACAGATTTGCATTCTTTTCTTTTAAGGGGCTGCAGTTGCCCAAGCCACCAGAGCCACCTTCTGTGGAAGCAGAGTATTACACCATCGCAGATTTCCAGTCCTCCATTTCTGATGGCATCAGCTTCCGTGGAGGACAAAAGGCTGATGTGAGAGGCCGTGAACACATCGCTTATCACTGAAATTATTCAGCCAGTGCTCACTGATTATGGATGATAGCTGGATGCTACACTGATGAACAGAATAGTTGAACCAATAGCAATGCTACCTTTGTGGTTTTTTTTGTTTTTTTATGTGTTGCAGCAGACAAAAATCCATATCCCAAGACTCATCTTAAAAGATGGTTACTTAAATTCCACCGGGGTGTCCGACAACTGATAAAACGTGTACATGTTTCAGGTCTTAAAGTGGAAGTCAACCCCCCAAAAATCTTAATGAAGTTTTCTATGCAGCCCCACTAGTCTAAACTTGATATTGTGTTTGTGGAATAAGATTTAAGCAACAAAATCCACCCATTTTTGTCCATCTCAGGGGGCGGCCATTTTTTCATTTGCTGTCGACTCAAAATGACATCATAGTTGCTCACGGCTCTGCTTCAGAAAAAAGGTGAGCCATGATTGATCGTTACCTGAACCCTGAGCAACTGTGAGGTCATTTTCAGTCGACAGTGAGTGACGGAATGGCCGCCCCCTGAGATGGATAAAAACGGGTGGCTTTTGCTGCTCAACTCATATTCCACAAACGCAATATTAATCAGAATGCCTTGTTTCAACTAGTGGGTCTGCATAGAACATACATTTGGAAAAAAATGTTTGGGTTGACTTCCACTTTAAGTCTCGTTGACCGAAGCAGTGCATAGCTCGGTTCTTGGGCCACGGTTTGGTACATTTTTGGTACATTTCATGAAATAACTTACTTCAAGTTAACTTATTGAAATAACTCTTTTAAATGGGAAACTTCCTCTTATTCTTTGACTAGTTGTATAAACATAATACAATAGTATTTCAAATATGTATAACAAATTAAAACATACCAAAATGTAACGAAACAAACAAATACTATATATAAACTGTTGGGTCCTGTGTCGGTCGAGTTGAGCGTTTAGATTAAGTTCAAGTGGCCAAACCACACATCTTTGACCATAAAAAAGGGCTGCAATTCTTTAGCAGCCAATGCTCCCACTGCAGCATGCTTTCTATCAGGATACCAACACAGCAGAAGGGCATATTTTACCCTGCAGAGCGTACCATGCCATCCCTATTAGATAGAGAGATACATAATCAAATTGTGCAGTTTCAAAGAGTGTCTTCTTTGTTATGTAGGTAATAGAGAAGAACCCTGGAGGTTGGTGGTATGTGCAGATTGGAGAGATGGAGGGTTGGGCACCATGCTCCTACATCGACAAACGCAAGAAGCCCAACCTCAGCCGGCGAACCAGCACCCTGACCAGGCCCAAAGTCCCACCCCCAGACCCACCTGTGAAAAAGCAGGATTCTGAGGAGGCTCCTCCTCCTACCACATCCACTCCTAAAGTAACAGACTCAGCAAAAAGATCTGTGTATGAGGAACCTGAATATGATGTTCCTGCAGTTGGCTGTGAAGGTGAATCGGATACGGATTCCCTCAAAGATGAACGTTCCCTGGATGTTAAGATGAGTAAAGTAGTCAGCAACAAGTATCGCAGTTCCCCACCCTCAAGTAAAGCTTCCCCTCCTGTCTGCAAAAAATCACCAGTTTTCACCCATCGAAGGGCCTCCTTTAGATCTGTCGAAGAAGTTGCTAAAGAGGAATGTATCTATGAGAATGATGGCTTTCGCTCTAGTAGCGGCGTAGAAGGAAAAACCGCAGAAGTGTCCAGTGAGCCCAACTCTCCAAGGACGTACCATTCCTCTACAGTTCCACGCAAACCCTCTGGATCTTCACCGTTGCCCGGTCACCCCACAAAAACAATAACCCCAGAGATGAATAGAAGAAGCCAGACTCTCGGTAGACATATAGACATTCACTTCCGGTCCCAGGAGAACAGTCCCCATTCCTCATCAGACGAATTGAATCGAGTCTCCAGGAAATCCACAAGCATTAGCCAGGATGTGGAGCAGAGAATAGGTCAAAGCCCGTCTACTAGACCGAAGCCTTCTGTCAGACCTAAACCACTCCTGACCAAATCAGAGCCTCAGAGTCCCGAGAGGATGGACATCAGTTCGCTGAGACGGCAGTTGAAGCCCACAAGTCACTTACGACACGGACACAAGCCTTCTCGGGGAGAAGACTCGGAAACAGCCTCTGTAATATCATCGGAGGAGTCCGTGTGCTCACGCAGTACGTCAGATCTTTCATCTGTTTACTCCAAAGGTAGCTTTGGAGACTCTGACGTGGAGGGATCATGCCTCTACCGTTCCCTGGATGCCTACAAGAAAGTCCAAGAATCTGAGATCAGCTTTCCAGCTGGGGTGGAGGTGGAGGTTCAGGAAAAGCAAGAGAGTGGTTGGTGGTACGTCCGCTGGGGTTCGGAGGAGGGTTGGGCACCCTCATACTTTCTGGAACCTATCAAGCGAGTGGTTGATGCTGCGAGGAGGGAATTAGATGGACATGGTAGTGGTGGCAGTAAGTCCAATAGCCTTGAGAAAAATGAAAAGCATGTCATGGATCTAAATAACGTCAATATTCAGGGTCTGACCCAGCAGCATCAAGGATTGAGAAGGAACACCCCGCCAATTCCTTCCAAGCCTCCCGGTGGCTTCACAAAGCCATCTGGCATGGTTAATGGAAGCGTGCGGATGAGGAACGGGGTACGGCAAGTGGCGGTGAGGCCTCAGTCCGTATTTGTAACGTCGACGCAGCCAGCTAAGGATACGCATTACGTGACTGGTTCTCTGAGACGAAACGACTCGCTTGGCAGGAATGATCGCTATGGCTCAGGTTCCGCCACACTTGGTGTCCACCGAAATGCCTCCTTCAGCACGGTGCGGCCACACGTGGTTGTTGAAAGTCAGACAAGACCCGCCGAGCGCTCCAACCTGAGCGGATTCAGCTCAAGCAATGTCCAGGATCCCCTTGGCAGATTTAGCCAGCGCAACGGGATCCCCGTGTCCACAGTCCGCCCCAAGCCCATCGAGAAGAGCCAGCTGATCAAAAATAACCTCGGCAGGGACGTGTATGTGTCCATCGCCGATTACCGTGGCGACGAAGAGACTATGGGGTTCACGGAGGGCACCTGTCTGGAGGTTTTAGAGAGAAACCCCAATGGTTGGTGGTACTGCCAGGTGCAGGACAGCCTGCTTCCCCGCAAAGGCTGGGTCCCGTCCAACTACCTAGAGCGCAAGAAATAAAAGCCAACCACAGTCACTTCACTTCACTCTTGTTGATGTCCCTGAGGAAGTGGGTGACATCATCCCTTAAGAATGTTACCCACAGTCTCCCACAAGCAATATGTCCTTGAGTATCGCCACTTATTGAGAAAAAACTGTGTAATCTGAGACAGAAGGACACACTAAGTGCTGGGACACTAAAATATATATACAAAGAGGAGTGTGAAGTAGTTTACCTGGGAGAGAAAGCAAATTATTGGTCATATTTCCACGGACCACCTTAAAACATGCTAGGAAAAGGAAAAGGGGTTTTCTATATTTCCATCACAGGTTGTGATGGTTGATAAGTGCCTTTTGTATTTCACCTGAATGAATACTAAATGGTGGATGGGAAACTGTTGCACCAACCAAATATTTTAAATGTGCCATACACCTTTCAACACCACCACGTAGTGGCTCCAACTTCAAGTTGAAACTAGCTGTTTTGGATCTAGAGTGCTAATTGGTTGAGGCTCATGTGGAAGACGGACACGTTTGATAGACTGAGAATTCCATCGTTTCGAGTTCCACTAATCAAGCAAAGATAAATATCTTACTTGTTGGTGTTATTTTGTATTTGTGTTTGTCTTGGGTTAATGTCTTCTTTAGATAATTATTTCTGCTCTCTTGTGACATTTCTTATCAGCCAAATACTTATATTATGAAAGTCAAAGCTCTTTGAACGTACAATTTCAAGTGACATTTGCAAAACACACAATAGTCAAATTAAGTAGGGGTGTCAATCTGTCAATCAAACAAACAAAAAACATCATCAAAACACCTAATACATAAAGTTTCCAATCAATAAATGAGTTATAAATCATCTGTTGAGTCTCAAACACATTACTTCACTTGCAGCATGGAACCACTTTTTGCGGAGTAGTTCCTACTAAGTCATTAATAGTTTGTTTTGCCGTCTGTTATAAGATTGTACCGTTGTTGTGCAAATGCATTACATAAGGACTGCAAATGCCGTGAAATAGTTGATTTCCAGAAACATGCAGTATGTATGCCCTTGCGTTGCATTTAGCCCAAAATGTGAGAGCACCACATTTGATGTATTTATGGTACGAGTAATCACAAATGAGCCACCAAGTACATAGAATAAAATGTCTGAAATGAAAAACATGAAAACCTGGAACAACTTGATGATAAAAGAATGTGTAGTCGTCAACGATGGAGGTAAATACTGACGACCATAAACTGTACGCTTGAACACATCTCTTGACCATTACTTGCCTCAAAGTGCTCTATTGCAAACTCTTTCATTTTGAGTAAGCTTTTCACATTTTACCATATTGAACAGGAATACAGAACTTCACATTGAATTAACCTTTTTATACCCCAATTTCAGTCAAGAAGTCAGAAATTAACCAAAGCACTGCACATTTTTTTGTGGTTTACTAATTTCATTTCTTAATCAAGAAATTACAATTTGCTTTATTTTAGAAGAAACAATACTTTGCCAATACTGGTCATTTAGAGCAACTGTGCCATGTGTCTAATCACAAAATATTTCTGGAACACTGCAGACAAATCTTAGTATATGGTACGAATAAATATTTCTTTTTGTTATTAATAAACCCCCCCCCCCCCCCCCAAAAAAAACCCCAAAAAAACAAAACAGGAAATACGATTTTCAGACTGTATACATTTAAGAGTCTTTACAACTCAAATGGCTGATGTTCAAGACTGCTGAAATACATTTTCTAATGAACAGTGCTAACTATATTATTTGTTTTCTGCTGGACAGTATCAATAATAATAATTTAAAAAAGTACCTTATCTGCTAGATCACAGTTATCTATTTTGGCAGAACTATGTATGTTTTATTTAAATTTAAATGTGACTGCACAATTACAGTAATGAGGAGCGAAGTGGTTCTGTTTTGTTGATTGGTGCACTTTAAAAAATGTTTTTACTGGGCATTCATTTTAAGATGCAGTGAACACTCAGCATAGTAATGATTTTTATTTATTTATATATTGCTCACCTTGAAACACTGCCTTAACAAGATTCCCTTTGTGACAGTAAATGTACTGCACAGATGCAGTACAATTGTGAAACAGAGCCTTCCTGTGGCTATTAAAAGGCACTGCAATGGATTTCATTATTTATCTTGTCTACAACCACTTACCAGCCAGTCTACCTCAGTGCAATGAAAAATGCACTGCTGGTCAGTGAGTCTAAAAACAAAACAAACAAAAAAACAACCTTATAATAATTGAATGTCTTTTTTTCCTTTTTTTTAAAATTTTTTTTTTTACTAGGGCGCAACTAGAATGTTTGCTATTATTAGACTTATTTAAAAAATATTAAAAGTTGATTTTTTTTTTTTCTCATGCTGTGTGCTGCAACTTCAACAAACCATGGGCACTTCCTTCATCTGTGTTGTGTTTTACATAATGCCTGATTTATTTATTGTAAACAGTTTCATATCTTAATCATTTTGACAATCAGCTTCCTTATCCACATTAAAATACTGAACCATGCATATAATTGGTGGAAAAAAAGCTTAAAAGTTTTTGCACAGCAACCAAAATTATTGTTTTTGTGGCGTGGGAGCATTGCTATTAATGGATGGAAAAAGTAACTTGTGGACCAATGATTCAAAACAGATCATCTCTTGCCATAAGGCAGCAAAACAAGACGAAGGCATTATGTAAATGTGTGTCACGCTTTAACATTTTTGCCTAAGCAAGTATTATACAGTATATCATGTTTTGTCTTTTGTTTTTTAAAGCAAGCTGAATTTACTTGCTGATTGCAAGGGAATTGTTTTGTCATTGCAGTATATTCCACCCTATTTTCAACCCAAGAGAAAAAGTGCAATAGTAATTAATGTGTGGAGGAAAATGATTGCAGGTCAAGAAAAAAAATAATAATGTGAAAGCGATTACTTGTTACATATTGGGTGAAAGTATTCCCTGCCAAGCAACCATTTATTGGCTTTTCCAATGGTTTCAAGTATGTCATATCTGTATTTGTCTACAAAAGCAAACATGACAAAGCATCAAATTCTCATTAAACTCAAATCCATGCTCATTGGACCAAAGCAATTGTATTCTTCTACCTTGGTGGATTTTGACATAACAAATATTGTCGGCGTCTTTGCTTGTCCTTCCCGGAACGATCATTGGACAGAAAGGCAAGAAAGAAACCCATTATCTTATGTTGCTGTTGACAGTGTTGCCATCTGCGTCGTCTTCACAGATGGACAGTCGTGACACCAGGGGCCTCCTCTGAGCTGTCACCTTTGTGCCTGAATGGAAGTTTAATAATCGTGTAATGTTCCCCAACACACACACACCCTCTTATCCCTGTGTTTACTCCTCACCTTCATGGATGTTTCCATTGACATTTACAGTTTTGATCCTAACCAGTTATTTTAAATTTTTGTGTGACGAGGGCAAATAAAACATACTTTGCAAACATGTCTAATATCGCTTTGAGGATTCCACCTTGAAGTTCAACCTAGGTTCTAAACCATTTTGAATTGAAAATATTTTTATGGTTACCTTCACCTTCCTCTCAAATTGTTTTTAACCTAATCAATTTCAAATGGCCTTTAATGTAGTAAGGTTTTGATTACATTTTGCTCAGACCAAAGCCCAATTTAAAACCGAATCTTGTTAACACTGATGTGTCATGTTATTGTTTTGGGCACATTGAATTCCTACAAATCACAACAAAGATTCTGAGCTCAATGTTAGTACTTACTCAACTGTAAGAACAACCAAGACACGTAGAGGCCCAGTATAACAACACAAAAATGCATACGTGTGTTTGTCCACATGGCTGAGTGGCAAAGCAGTCAGTCTATATTGAAATTTTCCAGACTAACGAGTTTCCCAATATATTCCCTGAGATCGACTTCTGGAGACAGCACCGATACTGTTACGCCTGTTCCTAAGGCTCTCGTTTTTTTTATTCAAAAATTGTTGGGAGAAGTATTTTTGTATGACGAGATGGTTTAGCTGAAGGTGTGACGTAAAGATTGGAAGATTGCAGTCAGGTAGAGTTTTGAGAGTAGGAGTGAGAGAGTGTTTAGTAGTTGAAATAAAAAATAAAAAAAATGGAGCGATGTAAACGTAAACTCTGACAAGTTGAAAGTTGCTGACTACCGTACTACCAACACATCAACTGTGTTAACACAGCAGGCCGTTGATTGGTAGCTAGTGTAGTGGTTGACGTAGCTACTTTTGTGGAGTTGGCATGACGTCAGTGTTTCCCAATTGTCCTGCGATGGGCCATCAGTGCAAGGTGTAGTCAAGTCAGTTGGGCTCGGAGCGTCAAGGATCAAGGAAAATAAATGGATAAATGGAGGTGTCACGGCAACACTTGCGCTCTAACCACAGAATAATTCAACAAGTGATTGTTCATTCTTGGATGTGTGGCCCTGAGGCTGTAGGAATGAAATGGACCAAAATATGTTAGCGTCATTGTTGATGGTATATTAGTATGAGCAGTGAGTGTCATAACGAGGTACCCCAGGTGCGTGCGGCAGTAGAACTACATAGGAGGGCGTGTTTTGTACGTTTTTAACAAATGCGTATTCTGTTTGAATAAAAAAAGAGGCAAGTTAGGCTTTGCCTATAAAAATGACCCCATCTTGCATGATTCATGTCAGCGTGAAATCTTCGTCCCAGTCAGACTTGTTTTCTGTGCCAGCGGCCATCAGCAAGACGCGCGACACGTGGTGTCGAGAAATTAGGCCGGCTGCAGATTTCCACACTCAAATTACCACACCAGTGTACTAAATCTTGATCAACAAAGCACAGCATATTCCTGCAGTAATAGGTTCCTTCATCAAGGACAGTGTGGTGACCTGCTGCCTCTGGTATCATTTAAGAGCTCAGCTATATTTTTGGTGTAAGAAGTCAGAAACTTAGTGATGTCACACAGCTGTTTATAAATTCTGATCACAGAATCTAGCATGCAATTTAACGCATTTACCACCACCATTTGAGTTGGCCTATTTCGGTGCTTTTGTATTTTCGTTTTGAGCATAATTACTTGGAAATGCTTCAAAATCTGCCCGAAGTCTAAATGTATTTGTAAATGTCAATGAATCATCCAGTAGTGAGTCATCAGGTGACAACAACTTAATCTGACTTGTGAGAAGCTTGTAACCGTCTGATGAGGACTAAAATAAGACCAAAGCAAACAGTGGTCCCTTGTGATTGGAAACATTCGACATGAGTGCAGTCCCTTTGGAAATGCCATTTTCTTAACTACCATTTCACTTTGACAAGTCCTTTGCCTTTTTTTTTTTTCATATCTTGTACATGTTTACATTGTATCTTGCATTGCCCAAAAAAGATTAAATGTGTTATCTTGTTTATTTGATTATTTGTTTATTTATTGGGAGGGGGAGCTCAGGCGTGCAGCCACATGCTATAACGGATATGTAGGAACTGAACAAAAATGCATATCCAGTGGGCATCTGATGGCAATTCAACATCAATATGACATCAATTGAATGTGGATGTCATATTGATGTTGAATTGACATCAGATACCCACTGGGATGTTACATTCATATATTTTGTGACGGCACAGTTGCAGATGGGGACATTTGTCTTTATTGTAGGGTGCTTGATTGAGTTCTGTTTATTTTGAAGATCAGAATCAGATCCCCTTTAACCATTGGAATAAAATGTACATTCAGTGGCAAGGGGGAAAACACAGGAGACAAAAAACATAAGAAAGCGGACCTATACAATCAATGAAGCATAGAGAAAACTAGACAAGGGGAAACAAAGCACATGGAAGCAACCAATCAAATTCTCTAGCACCAGCCCACTGCTGCAGCTGCCCCTAAATAGCAGCTGATTGTAACAAGTGACAGGTGTGTTTCCGTTCGCATATACAAAAGTTCCCCCCGCCCTCTATTTTATAACGAGCTGAAGTAATGTGCACTTTGAAAGTAGCTTCTATTCATTAAAACATAGATGCAAAACTCCCCCCTGCCCTCTATTTAGTGACAGGGGAAGTTCTGTGCACTTCGAAAGTAGATTCAGATTCTATTCATCAAAATATAAAACACTGGTGTCACCGGCGTGTTGCTAGCAGAGAGCACTAGAGTCTATGCAGAGTACTTCTCCGGTCGCTTCCGCCATATTTGATGTGGCAGCGCCCCGCTAAACTAATGCACGTCAACTTCACTCAACATCAAAACGCACAACCTACAAAATGCACAACGTTAATGCCTTTCGTTCACACACCAATTAGATTTGGGTAACAGATTGGCACCTGAAACAAAGTATGTAGTTTTAAAATCGGATTATTTACACCCTCATTCAACATATTTCAGTATTTATCACCACATTAACGGTGTGCCACTCATATAAACATTAGTATGAAAAAATAACATGCGTTCTTATAAATAATTTAAGTACAGGTATTAATTTTATAAGTTAATTGTTTTCCCTTTCATTTTTAGAGATGTAAATGTTCATTTCATTTTTAGAGATAATGTATTTTTTGTAGTAGGATCAGTGGACATTTTTTTTTTTTTATCGCTCCAATATGACTTGACTTATAACCAAGTAATGACTTGACTTGCTTGAAATTTGGTGGCGACTCGAGACTCACTTGTGATTTGCACATGTTACTTCTCACTCTAGTTAACATGTTTGACATGTATGTCGAGGACACGCTAGCAATCAAGTTAGTGATGATTACACTGGTGAGTTTATTTATTTACTAATTCTGTAAACTTTTCTAGAAACTCTTTGGGCACTGATTTCGAATATGCCGTTGTTTTTTTCAATAACACATTTTCATAATGATAATATAGAGCAGGGACGGTACAACGGACTTGTTTCTGTCAAGGTTGTGTGGTAAAGGACCCAAATGCAGGGTGTACTGAACAAAATACAGTAATTCATTAACTAAAACAGGAGCAGAGGTATTGTGGAAAAACTAAATCAAAAACACTAACAAAGTCTTGAAAAGAAAAAAACTCAAAGTAACAGCAAAACACCAGGAAACAAAAGAAGGTGACAGAAACCAGGGAACAAAATACAAGCAAATTGATGAGACAACAAGGAACACCTGGACAAGATACAGCGGGTTGGAGGGAGTTGATTGGTTAACACAAGGGACCAGGATGACAAGAACAGATGGAAACAACCTATAACGAGGAAGACCCCCCCAAAAAGTCCTTAAGGAAGAAAAAAAACACTATGAAACAAAACCAAATGTAATCCAAACAAACAGAATCATGACAATTTCCACCATTTTTTGTGAGGCGATTTTCGGATGATCATGTCGTGCAGGTGTATTTTGCACTCCTCACAGAAAAATTAGCACTGCCTGGTCAAAAACGTTTTTTCCGCATATTTTTTTAGATTTTTATCATGCGGTATTTAGATTTATTTACATTTATGGAACGCGTGGCAGGATAACTCATCTTTGACCACACAAATTGTGTTGAAAGCTAGGTGCAACATTTCTAACGACCTCACTACATAGTTTGGAGTGTCATCAAATTTGTACACGGAGGAAGAAAACTGTACAAGGAACAAAATTCTACACTACGGTAAAATCTGTGTTGCCTAACATTAAATGGGAGAGACAGATGGGAGCCATCCACCGGGATAAGATAACCGTCCGTTGCTAGCAATGGTGGGGGAATCTCCGGTAGCTAAACAATCAATAGGCAAACAGGGGTCGCACTCGTTGTCAGTGTTCTCAGTAACATTGGCAACGTAAGATGGCTGGCCTCTTGCTTCAGCTGCGAAGGGCCTATTGATAGTCCATTCATATATACGTCCGTGGTAGGGGCTCATCTTTTTACCATCTCATATCTGCAGAGGAGCGATGCGGGAGAAGGTAGAAATATCCGGGCGAATGAGGCGAGGCTTTTCGATTTCCTCATTTCATGGAGACATCTACTAAAGATGACGGCATGTCATTGCCGTGCATAATAAATGAATCGTCTGTGTGGCTGAATTATTACTATTACCACAAATGTCAACTTTATGCTTCATATTTCAAGTGGCATTAAATCAAGGTCAAATATAAAGTCAATACTGTTACACAAAACAACATTGGAGATTTACAGTCAATTGGCAACCTCCCTCCCAAGCATTCCCCTCCTGCCTGTGTGGATTGCATATTGGGCTCTTGATGACGTATAGGTCGGATACATGTGACCTGGCCGTTCAAACAGAGGTCGCGTTACAAACTAATCGGATACGTATCTGATCTAGTACCAGATATCAAAGTGACCCAGGCTGGATTTGAAAAAATCTGAATTGAGCCGTTCAGACTGTCAATAAAAAAATAATAAATCAGATACAGGTCACATATGGGCAACAAAAATCAGATTTGGGTGGCATTTGCCTTCAGTCTGAACAGTGCCTAAGCCTTTTCTATGTACACAGGAGACCTATTGCTCACAAAGTTGGTTAAATCTGTGTTGAGCATCACTTCTTTGCCAATATAATTCATCTCATATCTCACAGGTGCGACATATCAAGATGCTGATGAGACGGCATGATTATTGCACACGTTGGCCTCACAATAAGAGGACGCACTCAAATGTGCAGCTTTACTGCATTGGGGAGTTCTGGTGGGGAAAATACTGTATGCTAGTTCTTGTATGGCCAGGATACTCACTTGACATTTCACCCAAAGAGCATGTTCAGGATGCTCTGGGTACTGTATACAAATATATATGACATTGTTCCAGTTCCTGCTATTATTCAGCAACTTGGCACAGCCATTTATTTATTTACCCTTTATTTATCTAGATGAGGCAACTGAGAACAGATTGCCATTTGCAATGCCAACCTGGCTGAAGAAGGCGATTTTTGCAATTTGCACTAAGAGTGGACCAACAGTTGACAGATCACAAACAACCACCCAATCAACTCTATGCAAAGGAGATTTGTTGCACTGCGCGAGGCAAATGGAGTCACGCCAGATACTGACCAGCTGTTTTGAGTCCCTCTCTGAGTACAGTAGAACCATACCTGTCAACTTCAGCCAATTGCTCCCCTTAACGATTGCAATTACCCCTATTAAGCGATGATAAACCTTACAAACACAACGCGGCCCCTATTTACTCACAGCAAGACAGACTATGTAGAATAAGAACAAAGATCATTTGTGTAAACAAGTTTATTTTATTTACAAAATAACGTAGTCGTCTGCTACCAGTGGGCCGAAATGGGCAAGACGAGATCGGTCTAACAAAAAAAATGTTTTTTTTTTTGTTTGTTTTTCCCGTACGAAAATTGTTATACGGCACACACAATTTGAAATGATCAAAAATCGTATAAAATACGGGGGGAACGTATAAGTTGACAGGTTTGGAATAACTGAACATTTTAAAACGGCCATCTAAATCAGGAGTGTGCAATAACCATGCTGTCTAATCAGCGTCTTGTTATGCCACATCAGTGAAGTAGATGGATTATTTCGACAAAGGGAAGTGCTCTCAAACAGCATTTAGACTGATTTGTGAACAATATTTAAGGAAAATTGTTATTTTGTGTACTTTGAAAAAAGTCTTAAATGTTTGACTTCAGCTCATGAAAAACGAGATGTTGCATTGATCTCATTGTGAACCAAGCCCATTACAAAAGACCATGTCAACTGTTGTCCTGTAGATGTCTCTCTTGAACCAGTCTAGGTTTCCCAACCCTCCCATCGCCTTAGCGTTTCATAAGTAGATCTCTATATTATAAATTTAACGGTTTAAATTTAAAATTTTCCAGAGGACGCTTTTAGCGCTTGTCTGGATGATTCTTTTCACATGATTATTATTCATATTACTTAGTTCCCTCAACATAAGACGGTCAAAAATCAGTTCCTCATATTGAGTGTTAAGTTATGAAGTAGGTCAGTTGTACTTTTAAGCATTACTGTGGCTTCCTCCTAACCACTCACTTTGTAGCCATTCACAGCTATGGCTGAGAGAGTATCCTGAATGCAGTGCACACAATTTAGTCTTGTGTTATTGGAAAGTGTAATTCGTTTGGTGATGAAAGGCTGTTCCCACAACGGGAAAATGCAATCTATGCTGTTTTTATAGGGGTTCTTTGCAGTTCAGTCACTTTTTTGCATTTGGAGCTCAACTTGCAACCATCCACACTTCATGGTAATGAAATCCATACTTGCCATTGGCCCTGCCCAGCAGTATATGAGATGGGAGAACTACTGGCTCGCTTGCATTAAATAGGGCCACCCACTTAAAGTGGAAGTCAACCCCATTTTTTTTCAAGAATGTTATATGCTAGGGTCGCTGATGGTGTTGAGGTACACTCGCCCGAGTTGTGTGCGGGCAGCGTGGGATCGGTTTCCACTCAGTGACTGTGTGTGCCCTGCGACTGGCTGGCGACCAGTTCAGGGTGTAGTCCGCCTTTCGCCCATAGTCAACTCGACCTCCCCGTGACCCTGTACAGGATAAGCGGTGTGGAAGATGACACACATGTTCTATACAAGCCCAGTAGTTGATGTGTTTATGGAATAAGAGTTAATCCACCCATTTTTAGCCATCTCCGGTCCGGGGGCAGCCATTTTGTCACTTCTGTCGACTGAAAATGACATCACAACTACTCAGGGCTCAGGTAACGACCAATCACGGTTGACTGTTTTCCGAAGCTGAGCCTCTGCTGGGTCTACAATATCAAGTTAAGAACACTACCACCACTGGAATACCTCACCGACAAACACATACAAAACATGTTTCGTAAACACATGGAAAGTTTATTAAACACAGTCATCTGACTCACTGAATACCGCTAACAATTGTTTAACCGAAGTGAAAGAAAACAGGTTTACCTAATACTTCATAATGCTGCAGTGTCACAACTATGGCAAAACTGAAACAAGATGCACACTCACGAGTGCTCGTCTACAGTTGGTCCTGAACTTTATATGAGGTAAACAGATCAGTGACACATGACACAAAATCGATAGTAACAATCTCAAATTGTGGCGTTGTAATATAAGCGTGCACACACACACACACACACACACAAGAGTCAAACAGTAGCAATGTAATAAAATACTGCACACACACAAAACAGAATCAAGAAGCGCAAGTTCAGAGGATTTAGCCCTCCCATCGGCGATGGATAAGAAGCACATTACAGGGTCAGTAACATTCAAGGAGCTGTTTGAATATTTTGAATGCAAAAGTAAATGAGACGAGATACAGAATAACAGTCAGCTAAAATTGTACCAAAAAGTATGAAGTTGTTTCAATGAGTTGATTTAAAAAAAATAATGCAATGTAAATGAACTTACAAGTGGGTAAAGTGTATATTTGGTCAGAGTGCACAATATACTGTAAAACATGCCATGACTGAAACACAGGCCTGAATATTTCCAAATTTACAATCGATGGCTTAAAGTGACATTTATCACCACCACCGAGTGATACACAGTGTTGGCTTTCACACAATATTATTATAAGAACTCTATGCGGGATGGACTCAAATGTAACAAGAGTTTACACACGATATATCACAGAAAAAAAAAAAAAACAGAAGTCAGGGATTGAAATAAAGCTAATAGTTTATATCCCGCAACTCTATTACAATGTTGTAGTGTACAACAAATCATTTGTACTATTACAAAACTAGAATACATTTAGATTTTCATGTTAAACTCAAGAAAGCAAAGAGTCACACTATAACTATTAATCCAAACAGTGAGAGGGGAAAAAATCCAAACAAGAAATAACAGACTATTTTTTTCATTGGACCACAACGATAAAAAAATACAATAATTTATTCTAAATGCATAAATTAACATTCAAATGTGATTGAACACTTCAAGCAGTAGCATAATAGAAAGTGTGGAGGGATGTGTGGACCATGCTCAGCATTGTCAGCATTTGTCGGGAAAGGACAGCTGGCAAATGCAATAGCAGCAAAGCTTCGAGCCCCATTTCAATGATTTGACAAGGACGAATTGGAATGAAAGTGTGGGAGAGGTATCATTTAATTATTTGAAATGAGCTTTTATACCATTGTCTGGTAACTTAATTTCCATAAAGGCTCTTTGCTGCTGGTGAAAACTTGTCAAAGATTAGAAGACATGTTCATAGACTATGGGAACTTCTGTGTACTTAGAAAAATAATTAATATTTTGTGTGCTTTTTATTCCTCCGCTGAGTGAAAAATGTGACCGCTTTGTGTCACACAGGAGTGTTTTTTGGTAACTTTGCTTCTTGCAGATACATCTGCTTGTAACAAATGCTGGTTAAGGCCGCTGTGTCATAACTGTACTGCCTTCTGATACCATGGCAACAATCCCCTGAATTCACATGCTCGTACAGAGCTATTTTTGAGGAGATGTGAATATCAGGATTACACATCACAGTGCATCAGGCATGGTTATGACTACAGATTGGAAAAGGAGTCTTTCCATCTTATAAACTAAAATAAAACCAACGAAAAAAAATACTGGCCCTGAGAATCCACTCCCTGGTATGTTTTTATGAACTGTGAGTTGCTGAGTCTTCTGATTGTTTAAACACGAGTGTCCTTTAATTGTCTCACGGTAATGGGGCATTTCCATGAAGATGCCGATTTCAGTGCAACATACCACATTGTAGAGCAAGCAGCTAGCTAGCACAGCAACATACCTAAAACCAACATTTGAAGTAGAACTACCATAAAGGTACAGTAGATTAAATGAGTACAAGAGTACTTACAGTCAAGCACCTTTTCTAAACACGTCACTTCTAATTACCCGCACGTTGGAAATGATTATTTCATCAGTGCGTTGCTGGAGCTTGACTCGTCTGGCTCCAAGTAGAGCTCAGCAATACGTCAACCCGAGTTGTGAGATAGTGCCATGACTTACACGATGTGAGTGTGCTTGTTTTCACTGGCCCAGTCAGACATCCTGTACACATCCGGTTGACTGAGTTCTGTGCCGCGCGCTGAAAAGAATTGTTGCAACATTCGGCCCGAGGGAAACTGTTTCAGCACCGTCCCTGCATCGGAGCAGCGCGGATGAAATTGGTTTAGTGGTTCACCTCTATTAGAAAGCCTTCTGAGTGCTGAGGGGGGAGCAAGCACGAGTGGCATGTATTGTATTTTTGTTTCACTTCAAGTGCTGCCCCTGCATGAGACCATGAGCAGTACTGTACCTGAATGAGTTAAGATTCAGACTGAACCAACAAAAAAAGATTTTTCACTTGAACACTTCCCTCATCCGTGGGAGTTGGCGGTCCCATCATCTTATGTACTTCGGTAGGTTTTGATAATGTCTTTAATCTGCCTTCTGCAGATGGGACAGCAGGCGTTGGACATTTTCTTGAGCTTCAGGCCACAGTTATAGCAGAGACACATGTGTCCGCACGCATAGATGACTGTGTCCACTGCATTCTCGTAACAGATCGAGCACTCATCAGTGCGCGGCCCGCGATCGGATGGGAATGTTGGCGACTTTGGCAGGCTGACTGGAGAATTTGGAGTTGTTCCTGAACAAAGGTAGAAGAATTATATTAAGATGCACGCAAAGCTCAATTCCAGTATGCTGCAGTTGTAGATGTAATCCTCACAAAATGCCGTCAGTAGAAAAAAAACATGAGATGGCCGTAGGCTGTAAAATTTGATTTACAGTTACAAGCATTTCATTGTCTATGTCATTTCAGGAGGTCAAAAGTGGTGGGCATTTTACTTCAGGAAATCAACACAAACATTTTTTTTCAAGATGTTGCCAGCAGGCCCACTAGTTACTTGAAACACGGAATTCTGATTAATATTGCGTTTGTGGAATATGAGTTAAGCAGCAAAATTCTCCCGCTTTTAACCAACTCAGGGGCGGCCATTTTGTCAACTTCTGTCGATTGAAAATGACATCACAACTGCCGAGGGGTCAGGTAATGACCAATCACGGCTCAGCTTTTTCAGCCGACAGAATGGCCGCCCCCAGAGATGGCTAAAAACGTGTGAATTAACTCTTAATCCACAAACACAATATTTATCAGAATGCCTTGTTTCAACTACTGGCCTTGTATAGAACATATTCTTGAAAAAAATATGTTTGGGTTGACTCCCACTGTAAATTTGCCGGTCCGTCGACATTTCACATAGCACTTATTTGCCAATCTATTGAACTGTTAAGTGAAAGCCTGCTGTTTTACTTTAAAGTTTTGCTAACCTTAACCAGAGACCCGTGTCACAGTGTTGTCAAAAGTACAATCCTGGTGGATTAAAATGCTTCCTGGTCCTTATGCAAAACAAAATAAAGTAACCATTACAATAAATCAATGTTGTTTGTTTCTATGACTTCAACATGTTTTTCTTCTTCCTTTTGTCCTTTTCAGCGGTTGGCAAGCAAGATTACTGCCACTTCCTGAAATAAGAGTGCGGGCCTGCAAAATACCGTTTCAAAACCTCCTAACCCCGCCCTTTGCAAATATACAAATAGAAATGTAAAACTCTGGTAACTCCCAAAACGTCTTTGTAAAACTGTCTCTGTAATCAAAGCTACTTTATTACCCCTTAGCTCATGAATTAGTTGATGCTCTCAGCCTGACTTAACGCATGATTCACTCTTTGGTGCATACTTGCAGTGTTGTACTGTGTGTTTACACAGTCAATGCAACAGTCTACTCAAGGAAGCAGGCCTTCACAACAAACACGCAAGTTTCCCTCTCTTGTCAGCAAAACGGGGGTCTGTCAATGATGGAGTGTGAGGTCCGTCAGGACTTGACCAGGTCAGTCATGATTAAACTGACGGACAAAAATCCACTTCCGCCCGTGCTTTTTTTTTTTTTTTTTTTTTTAAGTTTCCTGTCTATCGTCAGCAAAACGAGCATCCGTCAGTCAGACGGAATGCCCACTCTGGTATTTACTATATGTCCGTAATGGTGGACCTACCCCCTGCTGAGCTGCAGTAAGCTGCCGAGCACATGCCTCGGTTGAGGACGGGATCCGAGCTGCCGCTGCCCAGGGCACTTGGAGTGCGCGGTGACGAGGAGGGTGAACTGGGGTTCGACCCGGCCCGAGTATCTCCAACATGAGTGGAGCCTACAGAAGATAAAAGCAACAGGATAAGACGGCGGCAATGTCGGCAAAGTGTCCAGTCCTGGTAGAATTACTCAAGGAAATGTGTCATCTCGCTTCCGTTTCAGCCTACGTACTGACATGTTGCTGTTGGCAAAATGCATGATGCAATACAAAGGAGAGCCGTGGTGACTCAGGTAGGAGAAGTGATCTCCATCTCCTCCTCTAATGTCTCAACAACACTGTCCTTGAGCATAAAACTAAACCTTGAGTCAACCCCTGACAGATCATTAATGCACTCCCACTCGTCTCAATGGATCAATGGCAAGCAATATTGATAGGCGACAAGAGACCAGTGAAGGTCAAATAGCATGCCAGCATTTAAATCTGCAATCTGAGAAAAAGGAGGAAGTTGCCAGTAGAAAACTACCGCCCAGATAATAAAACGAGGAGGAGGACTGACATCTAATAAGGGGGGGGATTTTTTGGGTGTGGGCAAATGTTCTCTCTTTCCTGGTAGATATGGGAATCGTGAACATGTTTTCTTCATGAGACTTGAGCAGGACAATACCTGGCTGGAATGGTTCAGGAATGAGTGGCTGTCCCTCATTTCTTCCCCTTCTTGAACAAAAATTATGAACATTGCTCCTGATTCCGTGTTATTAGCGGAAGGATCATGCAATCTGCAGAACTGGCTGAAAAGGGTCAATTGCTAATTTGGAACATAAAAATGGTTTTGTAAGTCACAAACGGGATGATACAGATGAAAGAATCTGATGAATCAAGTGTGCGTGCAGCAACATGCGGTGCAGCAGCATGCGGTGCGCTGCGAGGATCTGAACAACAGCTGTCTGAAACCCTCTTATCTACGTCACCAGCTGAACATGAGGCATACAATATGACATAAGCCACTTAAATTTACAACATTCAAACTGTCAGTGTTAAAATGTCCCAAGCTGCTTACCGCCCCATTCTTGTATTGGCTGTACAAATAACACACTTGGGACTTCACATTGTTTGTCCGACGGACACTGAGAAGTTGCTGCTTTCCAAGTGATTTTATTTTTCAAAAACCCAGTAGGTGACTATTGTCTGTAACCTTACTTCTTAACAGAAAAAGTGGCTCACCTTTCCCTTCACTATCAAAATGCACGTTACACAAACACACACACACACGCATCACTTTTAGGCAATTGTTATATATATTATACTGTAGATGTTTGCACAAATGAATTTAGGGTGGGAAATGTCATGCTCTATATGAGGAAGAGACAGATTAGACAACAGAAAATACATATTGGGGAAATGTTTAACACTTTAAGGCCTTGTATGTAACAAGCAATCCTCTCTCGACAGTATTTAGTCTGTAACACCTTCTGTCCACCCCCCTTTATTAATCCCCCTGGTAGGCAAACACCTCCGCTCTACTGCAGCTGAGCTTGGAGAATCTGCTGTGTGCGATCCCGCCTGCTAAATGCCAAGATTAAACTGACCCGTGTAAACAGCGAAGAACAGCTTCCGAGTCCAAAGCGCTGACTTTCTACAGATTTTCTCCATTCCAACCAACTGTCAATATTAAAGTGGAAGTCAACCCAAACACATTTTTTTTACGAATATGTTCTATGCATAATTGGACACTCTAAATTGCCCCTGGTGTGATTGTGAGTGGGAATGCTTGTTTGTCTCTGTGTGCCCTGCGATTGGCTGGCAACTAGTTCGGAGTGTACCCCGCCTATTGCCCGATGACAGCTGGGATAGGCTCCGGCACGCCCGCGACCCTTGTGAGGATAAGCGGTTAGGATAATGGAATGAATGAATGAATGTTCTATGCAGGCCCACTAGTTGAAACAAGGCAATATGATTAATATGAAATTTGAGCTAAGCAGCAAAATCCAATCATTTTTAGCACATCTCAGGGGGCGGTCATTTTGTCACTTTCTAAATGAAATCGATGATTTGAAAATGACATCACAGACCACGGCGGCACGGTGGTCGACTGGTTAGCACGTCCGCCTCACAGTTCAGAGGTCGTGGGTTCGATCCCGGCTCCGGCCTCCCTGTGTGGAGTTTGCATGTTCTCCCTGTGCCTGCGTGGGTTTTCTCCGGGCACTCCGGTTTCCTCCCACATTCCAAAAACATGCATGGTAAGTTGATTGGATACTCTAAATTGCCCCTAGGTGTGATTGTGAGTGCGGATGTTTGTCTCTGTGTGCCCTGCGATTGGCTGGCAACCAGTTCAGGGTGTCCCCCGCCTACTGCCCAAAGACAGCTGGGATAGGCTCCAGCACGCCCCGCGACCCTTGTGAGGAGAAGCGGTACAGATAATGGATGGATGGATCACAGACCACCAGGGGCTCGGATAACGACCAATCACGGCTCACCTGTTTTCTGGAGCTGAGCTATGATTGGTCGTTATCTGAGCCCTGAGGGTGTGTGATGTCATTTTTAGACAGAAGTGACAAAATGGCTGCCCCAGAGATGGCTAAAAACGTGTGGATTTTGTTGCTAAGCTCATATTCCACAGCATTCTGATGAATGTTGTGTTTCAACTAGTGGGCCTGCATAGAACATATTCTTAAAAAAAAACATGTTTGGGTTGACTTCCGCTTCAAGCACTACAAAATGCAGGAACACCCTCCTTTCAAGAAAACAAAGCATGCAGGCAATGCAACACACATTAGGATGGTGGCATTTGACATGACAAGACTATGGAGAGTTTGCAAACTTCGAAGAAGTCGTAGCCTTTTTGTCAAAAGATGGACACTCCAGAAGAGTTCAAAAGAAATAAATGGAGGGCAGAGAAATGATCTCAGGCAACAGAACCAAAATGTTCTTGTAGTCTAACTGTTGTTTATGTGCAACTAGAGATTGGATGACAGCACAGGGGCTCAGCAGGCAATACATTGGGGTCAGGACTTGGCCTACTGAATTTATTGTTCGTACTTTTTAAAGCTTTTTTTGGAGCAGGACAGAGAGAAACATTCCCCTGGTGTTGTGTGCATTGCTTCTGAAATGAACTGGGTGGGGCGCTGCTGTCACATGCTTTTAAAGCAACATGTCACATTTCATTCTCTTAGACAGTGTGTGCAAATATCAATGGCATCTGATTCCCTGGAAAAAAAAAAAAAGATTAAAGTGGAAGCCCAAAAGTGTTTTTTACAATAATATATCGTATGCGCCCCCCACTAGTCCAAACACGGCATTCTGATTACAATTGTGTTTTTGGAATATGAGTTAAGAAGCAAAATCCACCCATTTTTGCCATCTCGGAGGGCGGCCATTTTGCCACTTGTTAGTGACTGAAAATGACATCACAGTTGCTCACGGATCAGTTAACAACCAATTCAGCTCAGCTTCAGACAACTGGTGAGCCGTGATTGGTCGTTAACTGAGCCCTGAGCAAGTGTCATTTTCAGTCGCCCCCTGAGATTATTAAAAACAGGTGGATAATCAGAATATCAACTTTAGACTAGCGAGGCTGCATGGAACATTATCTATCGTACAGAACATTTTTAGATTGACTTCCCCTTTAAGCCGATTATCAACATTCTCTGCGCAGCGCCATCTTGGCATCGTTTGGCTTTTCTGTATGTAAATCCCATTTTTGCGCAAAGTTGGGGCAAAAGAGATGCAACAGTAGAGACAGCATTTATCTGCCTATATCGTATATGCAGAGCATGCTTTTACTTGAAATCTTTGTAATGAATGCTTTATCTTGCCCTCCTATGCAGAAGAATGTCTCCCAAACCTCAGCGTGGCTTCAATTCAAAACTTGATTGAAATTTTGATAGCTGCGCTGTCAGCACAAGGCAATGCATCAGCATCAGACGAGAGAAGTTCCATGTTGGAATGTAAAGAATGTTGAAAGATTACACTTGATGATTCCTGGTTGAAAGCTGCTAAGGAGACCTATTGTATTCTTCTGTTTCTCATTTGGTGTTGTGCTAAGTAGTTTTTTCTGCTTTTAATGAAGGACTGACATGCACACAGAAAATGCAGGCTTGCTGCTAAGGGCAGTTGCCAAACCAAAATGTAATTTAACGGTGCAGGGAACATGCTGTCTGTGAGTGATTACTCTGTTGACTACTGTACAATGTATTATACATTGTGATTGGGCTTTGGTGGAAAAATGAACAAGAACAAAAAGTACAGTTAACAGTACGCTGCTATTACTGTTAAACTGTGGGTTAAGTTAAGTAAGGACAAAGTTAGCTTGGGGCGATTATCAGTTTGCAGTAGATATTTTGAGGGACTGATGAAAGCGTCATGAGGCGTTTAAGCGCAAGTTTTAGAGAGAAGTGGGTAGTAACGCAAATTTACTCAATAATCAGTTACTCAAATAACTTTTGGGATAGATTGTACTTAGAGTAGATTTAATGCTTCATGCTAGTTTCAATAGATTCTGCTTGGTACTTTTATTTATCAATGAAAAATTGCTTGTTGCGATCTATTTGGTTATGGTTCACCAGAAAGACTTCCTCCTTGGGCGCTAACCACTGGTGACATTTGACTCCATCTCACTATCTGACTCCATTGCACGCACGGACACACACATATTTTTGTAAGTAACAAAACTGACAAATTAAAAAAAATGGCTGACTAAGCATGGCCAGAAGTGGATTTTAGTCCGGCCCACTAATCGGCCCTCTTGCGTGTGATGTGCTCGCGAGGCGACCAAATTTCATCTCAGCCTACTCTGTGAAAGGCTTCTTTTTGGGCTTCTTTCTACTTGCGTGTCGGCGCGAGCGACAATTGCTGTGATAGGGATTGTGGTATTGCCCCTCCCGCCCCCTCTTGTAATTGTATGCCCCAGTTGCAGGTGGGAGGCGCGGGTTACGTGATGTGACAATAAGGAAATACAAACACGCTTGCTGTCTCACGTCTCTTCTTACACAAACAACTGCGGCATTGATTCACATAACCGACGCATTGTGGTGTTGGCGACAGGTCTGCAACACATGCCACGCACCCATCAGGAATTGTTGCTGCTCTGATCGGTCCATTATGTCACATGTTGCGATGACATACTTTCCCACACGGAGAGGAGAGAGAGGATGCAGCACGCAGCTCGTTGCTGCTGCTGCAAAGCAAACTAGTTTGGCAGCGGCTTGGGTGTCATGTCAAGAAGCAACTCACCCACGTTCCCCCTTAGTAGCCTCCTTCCAGATCGTTTTCGCAATAAAATTAAATGCATCGTCTAGTCATCTCGGTCCCTTTCTGGTTGTAGCAGGCACAAAATCCATTGTTGACGCTGACTTTTTGAAGCGACGCCCCCAACTTGGAACGTAACTGTTTCAAAACAACTTGTGTCCGCGAGTATAGTCAAGCTGCGAGCAGCACTCAAGCATGGCGTCTTCCCTACTTCCGGAAATACGCCATAGCAAACCTGCTGTGTATAGTGGTTTGCTGGCACACTTTTATTTTGTAGGTGAAGGAGGGGAAGTGTGGAAAATAAATAAGTAACTTGTTGAATGCGACTTCTGGCCGTCTGTTGGACCCAAATAAATTATACAATATGACAAATCCAACCCCGGGGCTCACAATGGAAGTAAGCACACGCAGTTGGGTAAGTAGTAAAGTACTAGTGGCGCAATTGAAGCGTGTCCACAGCGGGTTAGAATTGTAAACCAGCCAGCTAAAGATCTTTAAAAAGCATCTGCTGTTAGCATCTCTCCCACGGACGCTTTTTTTGTTTTTTTTTTGGGGTTGGGGGGCGGAACGGGGCGGGGGCCCGCCAATGTTTATGAATATGGCCGGGGTGTCGCGGCCGGAAGGGTACCCAGGTCAAGGGTGGAGGGTCGTGGCCGGACCGGCAAAAAAGGGTCAAGTGCCCAGCTCTGTTATTTTATACACAGTGATAATTTTCATCAATATCTGATTTTCCAAATTAATATTTTTACTTGTTTAATCTTGACGTTCATGCTAATTTAAAAGACACTAATCGGAGGTTATCCACCAGTTACCCAGTACTTGAGTAGTTTTTTCACTGAGTACTTTTTTTCTCTGTCAAGTAATTATTTAAAGTACTACTTTTGCTTGAGTCTATTATTCGAAAGGAACAGTACTTAATTTAGTAGAATTTTGTATAGTCTACCCACGCCCAGTTATAACACTGGTTAACTTCCCTTTCCACTTCTTTTTTCACTTGCTTCCTGTTTTACATGTTTGATAGTCTTGGCAAACAAAGCATGTACAGGTACTTTTTCTGACTATGCAGAGCCAAGAAGTTCTGTCGTCTTCTCTTACAAATTACTTTCCCATAGCTGTTGGCTAGCTAAATTTTGTCTGTATTGGTATACAGTCACTGTAGTACTTAGCACATAACTGATGCACAAGTTTGGAGCTATAACAGGTTGAAGCATGGCCAAATTAATATCAATATTATGAGCCCTGGGCACATCGTGGAATGACGGGAGATGTTTTTTCCAACACTGACTGCTCTCAATTTAAATGGAGTAATTGTCTGAAATAAGTATGAAGTTAAAGAATAGAGCTGTTCTTTACTTCAAACTTAATTGTCGTAAGCATGACAGCAAATAATAAAGCTGTCATTTACTCCAGACTTTGGTTTGGGCTTTATAAAATACAGTAAACATGAATAGGAGAGTTTTTCAGCAAATATAGTAGCTGGTGATGGTTTCAACAAAAAAAGTGAACAATGACAATTCCATTTAGTGACGTGGCAGAAAGAAAGGCAGGACATAAAAGACATAATTACTCTGCCAGTACAGAATGTACTGTATGTGGTGTATGCGTTAAAGGGATGGTTGGCACCCAAAAGGATGTACTTTTATTGTTTTTGCTGTAACCTCATCAGTGTATCCGTGGCGCTTCAACAAACAACAACAAACACACAATACTACCGTTTATTTGATAGTTTCTGAGTCAATATATCGTCCGGAATAATTTCTTAACGTGACAGGCCTGCCAAAAAATAATGTAAATAGAGCACACTGACTATTAGAAAGCTGGTCGGCTTCTTGCCACCAGGCGTAGCAGGTTTTTGGGGGGGAAACCCTGATCACAATTAGATTATTTTCCATAATCGTTCGTTCAGGCCTTGCATGAATGCATCACCCACTATGCGCTCTGCTAGTGCAGCTGAGCAGAGCAAACGATAAAGTGTGTGTGTCACTCTTACTACCTGTATAAATAAAAGAAAAAACCCTTTTGAAATATAAAACTGAATATTACCATTGCATTTCGCAAGATCGTTGCACCTTTGGATTATTTTGTCACTTTGGGACATTGAATTACGCTGAAATTTAAGAAAACCCATCTTTTTTTTTACCTGATACCGGACCATCTGAAAATCACACAATCCGCCCGATTTCCGATCACATAATTGGATTGGAACATCCCAGTATTATACTGTATCTACCTCAAGGAGAAATCTAACTCAATCGGTTGTACATTTTGTGTTGGACACCCCACAGAGGACCACATCACACACATGCAAGCATGCAAGGAGAGGTTCAGAGTGAAAGTGGCGTGCACAGATAGCTGCGCCTTTTGAGCTGGGGTGAGGGAATGGTGTCTCGCTCTAGGGCTCGGCAACTCGACATTAAACAACCAGTTGCCAATTTTAAATTTTTTTTGTCATATCCCGCTGAGCAAAAAAGATGCATTCTCAATAAGACCTCTTTTGTCCTGCCTAGAGGACATCAAAGACTGGATGTCACTGAATTTCCTAAATTTCAAAGAAAAGAAAACAGAAGTTACTGTGTTCGGTCCCAGTGGCTCGTCTCCATCACACCCTGTTGACCGGGGCCCCCTGTCTTCATATCTAAAGCCAACAGTCTCAAACTTGGGTTTTAAATTCGACAGTGATCTTAAATTGGATCAGCAAGTCAGTGCTGTTGTAAGGTCCAGATTCTTTCATCTTAGACAGCTGGCTAAGTTAAAGCCCCTCCTTTCCCATCAGCAGTTGGAAAAAGTCATCGATGCCTTTGTTACATCTCGGCTAGTTGACTGTAATGCACTTTATTTTGGAGTCAGCAGTACTCTCTCAACGTCTCCAGTTGGTCCAAAATGCTGCTGCCCGCTTACTAACTGGAGCTCGGAAGATTGAGCACGTAACACCAATTCTGGCCTCCCTTCACTGGTTGCCAGTGCATTTTAGGGTTCAATTTAAGATTCTCCTATTTGTCTAAAAGTCACTAAATGGCCTGGCCCCGGCGTACCTCTCCGAGCTCCTCCACTCCTATGCACCTTCCCGCAGCCTTGGGTCTGTGGACCAGGCGCTGCTCGAGGTGCCGAGGACTAAGCGGAGCATCAGAGGGTATCGCGCCTTTTCCACTGCTGGTCCTTCCCTTTGGAATGACCTCCCATTGGATGTTAGACAAGCTCCCTCTCTAATGTCTATCGTATATAGTGTTTTATGTTAATTTATTGATTCCATTTTGTTGTATCATGTTGTAAAGTGCTTTGTTACAGCTTTAGCTGTAATGAAATGCAATATATAAATAAAATTGTATTGTATTGTATTGTTTTGTATTAACTACCAGATAAAAAAAAACTGCAGAGTAGTTATCCAAGGTTCACAATATTGTAAAAATCCTCCTCAGTTTAGCACACGGAACACTATAATCCCCGTCAACCCATGTTTATGCTATATGTGATTGCATGAGGTTCGTGCTTACCCAAAATTCTCAGTTGAGTGACAGCACCATGTAGACCAAAGAACATCCAGAGTGGGCGCGAGTTGTCCACACAGACTTGCATTCCAACATTGGTGCCATTGTGGCTTAAAACGACCTCCCCTTCGTGGTTGACCAAGAAGCCTAGGATGTCACTGTTTTGTAGAGGGGTAGGCACACGGCACACTGCCCAAAACTCCTTTCTGTCCACTAGAGCCTCTGGATTATATGGCAGATCACTGGGGCGCAGCACAGCTGGATCACATGATGTCACACCATAGGACAAGGAGCCTGAGCGGGCTGGGCTGGACTTGGTGACTTTGATGTACACACACTCTCCCGTTTGTAGCGGGCGGTTGGTAAAGACGAGAGTGCGCTCCTCCCGTGAATGCTCTGATCTCGCCACCGTCTGTTCATCTAGAGTCTTAATATGGGCGCCACGCAACTGGTGGAAGTGGAGATCACTCTCTAGGACGGACGGCAATAAAGATGACTGCTGTGAGTTGAGGGAGTTCTGGGGGATGGGACAGCTTGAGGAGGCTGACGCCAGGTGGAGCGTATGATGGTGTGAGTGGGAGTTGCCTCCGTCCTCCTGCTGAAGGTTGAGGTCACACAGGCTAACAGAGAGACGGGAGTCGTCTGCCTCACGGCGGAGAGAGGACGAGCGCACAGTTGTGAAAGAGCGTGGGCGCAGGCAGTCAGGAGGAACAATCTCACTGTCTGAAAAGAGATGTGAAAAGGCAATTTAGATAAGAAACAGGCTGGTAATATTTTTGTTCAGCAGTTTGTGGTTAGCTCAATCCAAGATAAAAAGTGTGCAACACCACCAGTGTCGTAGTTTAAAACTTACTTTAAATTTGTAACTAAGTGCACTGTAATTGAAGGGTGACCAGTCCAAGGTACCCCTTTACTTGCCCAGATTCAGCTGGGATAGACTCAAACTCATAGTCCAGGAATGTGAAATGAGAGCACAAAAATAAACTTGTTCAAAACCAGGCCAAAATGATGGACCCTTTAAGTCAAACCTCCCCGCAGTGTGCTCTGAATAATATATATATATATATATATATATATATATATATATATATATATATATATATATATATATATATATATATATTAGTAATGCTGATTAAATCAGCTATAGAAAATATACGGTATGCCATACATATGAGCAAGTATTCATGCTTGTGCTAGTCCAAAATCCAAAGCCTAGTATTATATTAAATGGTGTGGCCAAGAACATAAGCGCACACATTGGCACTACTCCAGCAGTGATCAAGTTGCTCATTCTACAACGTGACATGATTGCTCAAAATAACAACTCTGCATGTGCTCTTCTGTACCTTCTGCCTTGTGGTGGAGTTAAAATTAGCCTGGTATAAGATAAGATAAGGCCTTTATTGATCCCACAGTGGGGAAATTTTCAGCGTTGCAGCAGCAAAGATATAGGTCACACAGAGACGGTGGCATAATGTACCCATTAATTTATAACATTAACAGCAAACATTCAGGATCAAACCTATGTAAATAGTAACACGTGTATATACACATGTATATACACACCAACATACATCTACATATAATGTACCGGTATGAAAAAACACTCATTTTAGCCTGTACATTGTACAGAGGAAAAAAATACTGTAAGTGACAGTGCTGCAGTGAAATATAAGGAACAGCATTGGATAAAAATAAAAATACAGTAGTGGGGAATGTTGAGTATTGCACAATATAAGCTCAGGTGCAGGACTGCACAATTGCACAAATGTCCGCCATTTTGTAGAGACTACCCAATGTTCTTGTTAAACTTGTTAAAGTCTGACAGCAGCAGGCAAGAAGGAGCGGCGGAATCTCTCCTTTGCACAGCGAGGGTGTAACAGTCTGTTGCTGAAGGAGCTGTTAGAGTGCCCTGGAGGGGGTGGGCCGGGTTGTCCAGGATTGATGACAGTTTAGCCATCATCCTCCTGTCCCCCACTGAGTCCAGGGAGCAGCCCAGGACAGAGCTGGCCCTCTTGACCAGTTTGTCCAGCCTCTTCTTGTCCCTGGCCGAGACGCCGCCTGCCCAGGAGACCACTCCCTGGAAAATGGCAGACGCAACCACCAAGTCTTAAAAGTTCCTGAGGAGTGTCCCCTGAACCCCAAAAGACTCCTCTCCTGAGTAGGAAGAGTCTGCTCTGACCCTTCCTATAGAGAGCGTCTGTGTTGTCGCTCCAGTCCAGTTTATTGTTCAGATGAACACCCAGGTACTTGTAAGTTGAGACTCTCTTAACATCTGTTCCCCGGATATTCACTGGTGCAGGTGCAGAGTTTTGGCGCCAACAGAATTCCACCACCATCTCTTTGGATTTCCCCGCATTGATCAGGAGGCGGTTCTGCTGGCACCAGTCCACAAAACCCTGAGTAAGTTCTCTGTACTCCCAGTCGTCTCAGTCTGTGATGAGGCCGACAATCGCAGAGTCGTCAGAGAACCTCTGCAGGTGACAGGTAGGGGTGTTGTAGTTGAAGTCCGAGGTATAGAGGGTGAACAGGAAGGGAGCCAAAACAGTTCCCTGTGGCGCCCCCGTGCTGCAGAAGAGCACGTCAGATACACAGTCCTGTGTCCTCACATACTGTGGCTGTTTTGTGAGGTAGTCCTGGATCCATGTGGTGAGGTGGTGGGCCACCCCCGCTCGCTCCAGCTTGTCTCCCAATATGGTGGGCTGGATGGTGTTGAAAGCACTGGAGAAATCAAAGAATATGATCCTCACAGTGCTCCCCACCTTATCCATGTGGGAGAATGAAGTGTGGCGGAGGTAGATGATGGCATCATCCACGCTGATACCAAGCTGGTATGCGAACTGTAGTGGGCCAGGTCTTTGGCACCGGGACCAGGTAGGATGTTTTCCTACAGCTGGGGGACCCTGCCCAGCTTCAGGCTCAGGTTGAACATGTGCTGAACAATTCCACACAGCTGGTCTGCGCAGGATTTGAGGAGCTGGGGGCTGTTGCCATCTGGACCTGCCGCCTTCCTTGCCTTCATCTTCTTCAGCTGGTTCTTCACCTGAGATGTTGTGAAGGCCAAAGCTGGGCAGGAGGGAAAGGTGGCTGTCTGGTGTAGTTGGGAGCTGGAGACTGTGGGGAAAAGAGAGGAGGGGGTCACGCACACAGCAGTGGGACTAGGTGGGGGCTGCAGCAGGAGAAACTGAGTGGGGGCAGGCATCTGATCGAACCTATTGAAAAAGAGATTCAGCTCATTTGCCCACTGCAGATCCCCCCCAGTTCAGGTCTTGGGTTGTCCGTGGCCTGAGATGGTCCTCAGGCCCCTCCAGTCTCCCCTGGCATTATTCTGCTGCAGCTGCTCCTCCATCCTCTTCCTGTAGGACCTTTTCCCTTCTCTGATCCTCCTCCTCAGTTGGCGCTGCACCTGACGCAAAAGCCTTCTTCTCCTTCAGGAGAGCTTTAATGTCTGGTGTGATCCAGGGTTTGTTGTTGGATAAACATCTTACTGTCCTAGTGGGTATGTATCTGGGGGTGGGTGGGTATCTGATCCTCGTCCTCAGTTGGCGCTGCACAATCTTCCGCTTCTCCTTGTTACCTGACGCAAAAGCCCTCTTCTTATCCTTCAAAGTAAGAAAACTAGGCAAGACTTCTTTGTCAGAAGGGGTGACCGCTTCAAACGTGCCGCTAATAGTTACCCAACTGCGTGTACTAACTTCCATTGCGAGCCCTGGCAACGTACGCTTGTCACTACACATGTTCTGCACGCAAGGGAGTGTCGGCCACTTGATTGCGATGTAGAAACCTTTTTTGTTTGTTTTGCAAGGCTTAGTCTTCTAAGCAAAAGCACCCCCCCTCTCCAATGGGTGCGAATGAACCAGCTGCGGCATTCTGGTTTCAAATTTCCCGCGGTCAAACGCCAGCGCATCTTCTTCCTTGTCTTATTCTTCTCCCCTCCGTGCAGACAAAGGGGAGGGGAGATTTATTTTTCTAACATGCTGTATTATTGTGTTGTGAGTATATATTTATTTTTATCATGCTTAAGTATTTGTTCCTTTTGGGGTTGGTTTTGTCATACTTTCTTTCCCTCTACTCTTATTCCATGGCCTTCAAAATAAAAGCATACCAGCAAACCAATACACAGCAGGTTTGACGGTGTATTTCCGGAGTGAAGAAGAAAGAGAGAGAGAGTTGAATTAGAGCGAGGTTGTTCTAAACTTCAATGAAAACGTCCTGCTGTGTTGCTTGTCGAAGTAGGGAAGACGCCAGAACAAGTTCATAAACTCCACCTTGATGTACTAGCGTCATCCTTGAGTGTTGCGCGCAGCTTGACTTTACACACGCGGACACGTTGTTTTGAAACAGTTGCATTCCAAGTCGGGGGGCGTTGCTTCAAAAAGACAGCGACAGCAATTGATATTGTGCCTGCTACAACCATAAATTGACTGAGATGACGAAATGATGTATTTAATTGTATTGGGAAAACGATCTGGAAGGTGGCGGCGAAGATGGTACATGCGTGAGTAGCTTCTCTACGCACACACACGTGATATAACACCCACTTATGCTGCCAAACTAGTTTGCTTCGCAGCAGCAATGAGCTGCGTGGTGGATCCTCTCCTCCGTGGCAACAAATTGCCGGGCCGAGCCGGGAGAAACTGTACGTCATCGCAACATGTGACATAGCGGACCGATCATGAGAGCAGCAACAACCTGATGTGTGCCTGGCATGTGTTGCAGACCTGTCGCCAACATGTCTCACAGCACAATGCGTCGGTCACAAGATAATGTAATGCGGCAGTTGTCATTTGCGCTGACACCGGAGTATAAAGAGGCCTAAAGAAGCCTTTTGCCGAGTAGGCTGAGATGAAATTTGGCCGCCTCGTGACCACGTCACACACATGAGGGCCGATTAGTGGGCCGGACTAAAATCCACTTTCGCCCTTGCTTAGTCGAGCCCTTTTTTTCCCAAACATGTCACCCCCGGCCTCGGCCCCAAAAATGGACGTCCAACCGGGCCGGAGCGTCCGACTGGTCCAGCCCCGAGAAGGACTGCCCAGCTCTGCTCTTTGCCTTCTTATCATCATTATCCATCTGCACTGCAAAGTGCCCTTTAATCAGTTTTATGGAATTTCACTCAATATGAGCAGCGTTACTTCTGCAGTCACAGTAAACATCAAACCCCAGTGAGAATGTTCGACAGCTCTTGTAGGCAGAGCCATTAGATAACCTTGTCTTCACGTTTGACATACACATGTGGTATGCTGTGGATCTTGAGCTGTTCATTACTCATTTACACTTTTTCCTTCTATTATTTTATTAAATGTTGGATTTGGTTTCAATCTGATGTTTAAGCTTGCTTTCCTGTACTTAAGTATGTATGGTTATTATGATGATTATTATTTAGATATTGTCAATGATGAGTGTTTTTAAACAAATGATGCTACCACTACCCACCTCAATTGTCTTATTGTGAGTTACTGTGAAAAGCAAGACGAGTTTTTGAGCCAAGTCGCTTGTAGGGATGAATAAAAACTATGGTTTTACAGCATGGATGTTTTTCATGTAATACTACGTATTAAGTCATAATATGATCACGCAGCATTAAATTAGCATAGGAAGGAGTCACAGGTGCCTCTTGTGCACGGCGCTTCAGTGGGGCGAGATGGCTCGGCTCAGATTGTGAACATGCATCTTCGACGGACATATTAATTTGTTAGAAACAACACCAGAGAGGTAGAAAGTGCAAAATAACATGCCTTTGTCTAAATCAATCGAAAATGTATTTGAGTATTTTCTCCAAGAAAGATTTCAAAAGATCTTATTTTTTCAAACGTTAGGGTAAAAGAGGGTCTGAAAATGTCTGGCAGTGAGTTAATCATTCAGCCACGGGGCCAGTTTAGTACCAGGACTCGGTACCCATCCCTAGTCACCTGTGTCAACACAACACACTTTTGAGTTAAGACAAAACTAAAGACACCAAGACCCACACACAAGCAGTGTCTGTAGAAGCCCTGGCAAAGCATTTCCAAGGAAGAAATACATTTTGGTAATGATATGTATGATATTATTTAGCAATGTATGATACTCATTTAAGGGCGGCACGGTGGTCGACTGGTTAGCACGTCTGCCTCACAGTTCAGAGGTCGTGGGTTCGATCTGGGCCCCGGCCTCCCTGTGTGGAGTTTGCATGTTCTCCCCGTGCCTGCGTGGTTTTTCTCCGGTACTCCGGTTTCCTCCCACATTCCAAAAACCTGCATGGTAAGTTGATTGGACACTCTAAATTGCCCCTAGATGTGATTGTGGGTGTGGGTGTTTGTTTGTCATGTGTGCCCTGCGACTGGCTGGCAACCAATTCAGGGTATCCCCCGCCTACTGCCCGAAGACAGCTGGGATAGGCTCCAGCACGCCCGCGACCCTTGTAAGGATAAGCGGTATAGATAATGGATGGATGGATGATACTCATTTAATGAGAGCACTCGCACAGCTCAACAAGAATGCCGCAGAGCTGAACGCAGGTGGAAAAAAGACAGGCTGCAGGTCTCTAATCAAATCCTAAAGGACTGCTGGCGTCGTTACCAGAGAAAGGTGAAGGAGTCCAAGAGAGACCATTTGTCATGTCTGATTCAGGCAAATCGCCAAAATCCACGTGCCCTATTTAAAACAATCGACTCTGTACTCAAGCCCCGTCAACCGACTTGCATGGACTCGTCCCCTGAAATGTGCGACAAATTCTTGCAGTTTTCATTGACAAGGTTGCTACAGCTAGGGCTCTTGTTTTGAACGCCACATTTGACCCCTCTGTCCAAGTTCCTTGTTCAGCAGTGTTCGATTCGCTTGAGCCGGTTTCTTTGACATTTTTGGAGGAAGTGGTTTGCCATATGAAACCATCGGGCTCGCCTTTTGACTCCATTCCTCCACACACTCTTTAAGGAGATTGTCCAGACAATTGGTAAATCGGTTTCGGCCATTATCAAGAGCAGCCTGTCTTCTGGTGTGGTCTCCCAACAGTTTAAGCATGCTGTAGTGCAACCCCTGCTGAAAAAAACTGGCCTTGATCAAGCCGGGCTATAAAATATTAAACCCATTTCCAAGCTGCCTTTTATGTCTAAAATTCAGGAAAAAGTTGTGCACTCACAGCTTAGATCATACTTGGATAAACACAATGTCATGGAAGTTTTCCAGTCAGGCTTCACGAAGATGCATAGCACAGAGTCAGCCCTTATGTCTCGTTTTGTTGGATTTGACAGCAGCTTTTGATACGGTAGACCACAGTATTCTTTTGACTCGCTTGCAACACCAAGTGGGCATTAGTGGATGCGCTCTAGAGTGGTTTAGATCCTATTTGGATGGCAGGACTTTTTCTGTTAGCCTAGGTTCCTCTAAGTCCCGCTCTGCCTCTCTATCGTATGGTGTTCCACAGGGTTCTATTTAGGGGCCATTTCTGTTCTCACTGAATTTACTGCCCCTGGGTTCCATCCTTAGAAAACACAGAATTTCCTTCCACTGCTATGCGGACGACTGTCAAATCTATATCCCGCTAAGCAAAATAGAGGCTTTCTCCTTAAGGCCAGTTTTGTCCTGCCTAGAGGACATCAAAGACTGGATGTCACTAAATTTCCTAAATTTCAACGAAAACAAAACAGAAGTTATGGTGTTCGGTCCCAGTGGCTCGTCTCCATCCCACCCTGTTGTCCTGTGCCCCATGGCTTCATATCTAAAGCCAACAGTCTCAAACTTGGGTTTTAAAATGGACAGTGATCTTAAATTGGACCAGCACATCAGCGCTGTTGTAAAGTCTTCTTTCATCTTGGACAGCTGGCTAAGGTAAAGCCCCTCCTTTCCCATCAGCACTTAGAAACCGTCATCCATGCCTCTGTTACATCTCGGCTAGATTACTGCAATGCACTTTATTTCGGAGTCAGCCAGTCCTCCCTCAAACGTCTCCAGTTGGTCCAAAATTCTGCTGCCCGCCTACTAACTGGAGCTCGGGAGGATGGAGCACATAACACCAATTCTGGCCTCCCTTCACTGGCTCCCAGTGCATTTTAGGGTTCAATTTAAGATTTTCTTATTTGTCTATAAGTCATTAAATGGCCTGGCCCCGGCGTACCTCTCTGAGCTCCTCCACTCCTACGCACCTTCCCGCAGCCTCAGGTCTGCGGACCAGGCGCTGCTCGAGGTGCCGAGGACCAAGAGGAGCCTCAGAGGGGATCGAGCCTTTTCAACTGCTGATCCTTCCCTCTGGAATGACCTCCCATTGGTGGTTAGGCAAGCCCCCTCTCTGTTCATTTAAAACCCGGTGGAAGACACATTTCTTTTCTCGGGCTTTTGATCAGACCTGAAATTTTCGGCTCTTTTCCGGTGTCAATTGTATATAGTGATTTATGTCAATTTATTGGCTTCATTATTTATATGTTATTTATATTTATATATTATTTATCTATTAAAACATGCATCATAGCCCTTTATTGTTTTTGTTCTATTTATTGTATTGTTTGTAAAGTGCTTTGTTACAGCTCTAGCTGTTATGAAATGCGCTATATAAATAAAATTGTATTGTATTGTATTGTATCCCTTAAGAGGAAACCAACTCGCATTCTGCTATATTTGTGATCCATACCACACAGAGAACGAGATAACACACATGCATGTGTATATGGAAAGATGTTCAAGTGATAGGGCCAGTTGGCCAGTAATCTTACTTCTTGTAACTTCATGTGTTTGCGTGGGCATCGTGGCCAGTATAAGTGTACATATATAATGTGGAATATGTGAGTGAGTGCGCATGCATTGTGCGCTGTTGGGAACAAAATCACGGCAGAAGTTGTGTGTGTGTTTTGCGGAAGCATAGAGACAACGACTGGGGGCCTTACATGTACAACAAATACAACACGCCCCTATGAACTGCATGTCTACGGCGACATTAAAAGGTAGTAGGGACAAAGTGTCCGAGCATTCCATGTTTGTGGATATGATATATAATGATAATAAAGATGCCTGCACATAGTGCACACATGCAGTCCAATCACAACAAGGGAACTGTGAATAACCTTGTATAGGTAGAATATTTTAAAGTTTTTTTTTTTTTTTTCCCAAATGTTCTGTGTTCAAAGAACATGCTTAGACCCTGACAAAAAACATTACAACCTCATTAAAAAAATGGTTAAGGAATGAGCAACTTATGCTTTATTTTCAATGTACATGCAACCAGGTCAGCATTGCAAATTAGAATGTGTTCCCACGTGCCTTATGTGAATAAATAAAGGTGAAAAAAAGCCCACTCCCAAAACAACCCCATTTGAAGTACGCATTTCATTCCCTCACACAATGGTAATTGATAAGAGAATCAAGCAGGAATCTAATCAATAAGCAGTATCGATAATGGACCTGGGATAGCTAATTTTATGAGCTATGTAGCCCATTGGCAGACATTAACTGGGAAGTATATACCAGTACATTTTATTATTGCCAATGATTTTACTGATTTTACTGAGCCCCTGAAAAAATACTCTGCATGTAGCGGCTGTAATTCCTGAATGATGGTGAGAGAAAGATGTAAAAGTCATGTGCAAGTATTAAAACATCACAAAGCACTTGCAAATGTATGTATGTGTGTTTTGTTCTTTTGTCTCTTCACCAGCTGCTGACCATCAATGGTGGTGCACCTGCGTTTTTAGCCAGTACAACCCTTTTGTCCTATTGGCCCGTGGCCCCTTTGAAATCGCCCAATCTCAGAGTTCCTATTGGTATTCAAACCAGAATTTGTGCAACTTGTCAGTAACAGAGCAGTGTGTGCATGTGCCTGTTCAGTTATACATGACCCAAGAGAGGATGGACTCAAAAGATTGTCACCTGATTCATCACTATGGATTGAACTAAACTGAATTATCGATCAATTCAATCGGGGATTTTTTGGCTTAAAACCCATTTGGCTTGAGATTTATTTTTTCACCAGCGGAGCTTTTTTTGATTGGAAGAATAAACCACCTGGCAGGCTAATCCATTGTAAGCATGATACAGACACAGGGCCACGAGGTTGATGGAGGAGAAATGCAGCCTGTCTATTTTGGCCCAAACAGACGTTGGCTCACACGGGTAAATGTTTTTCATTAGTGAATGGCAAGCTAATGCAGTACATGGGGAGGTGGAGAGAGGGATGTTGGCTTAGAAGATCTGTTGGCCAGGGTAGATGAAACATGCCACGAGTGTGAGCCAGTCTCAGAGCTGGGTGGAAGAAGGGGATTTACTCTGTCACGCATGCACACAAGCGCACTTGCACAATGGGGTTATCTTTATCCCAAGTCTCAGGAGGGTATCATCTGATGTCAGAAAAGGTGAAGACAGAGATGGAGAAGATAAAATGAAATGGGAGCTATTGGGACATTTAAAATAAGCTAGGTCAGGTTATACAACAAGAGAGATCAAATGTAAAAGCAATAGCCAAGATATCTTGGACGAAGAAAGACGAAGGGCAATATAGAACAGAGGTTTTTGGGTCTCAGCAGTAATTCATGGGAAGACAACACAACATATACTGTATGTGAAAGACAGCAGCATTTTGACCATTTACCAGGCCTGGCAATAAGGTCACCAATGTGTGAGAGAAGGTGAAGTAAATGACAGACGAGTGCTCAGAGAGGGATGAAATCAGGTGGGAATTTGTCCTGGATGTTTGTGATGTTCTTTATTCTTGGCAAAGGCCATGTCCACATTCCCTCATCGGGCTAGAAGGTTTTGAACCGTAGGCTTTGGAGCGTCAGACTTCTGACACATGGCCGTAACAAAGAGCAAGGCAAAATTCTCTGTCACTTTGGTCATCAGCAGAATTCAGCATGCTCATTCTTCTTTGCCAATGCAATGCCAGGTCCTTAGCGATAATAACCTCCATCATATGGTACTTAGAGTAAAGCCCCTCGTTTTATTTTTGTATGCAGGCACGATGAGCAAACAAACAAGAGCCACCATGAAGGATGCACCGACGCCCCTTTTTTCAGGTCAAGCACGAGTACAAGTCCCTACATTTGAATAGTCATTGATGCCAAGCACTTATGATAATGTGACTACGGGTTGTAAATGCGATGACAATGAATCAATATTTGAATCAAATATTGTTCAAAAACAAATCAACCATCTTGTCAGGTTAATATTTCACTTTAAAAATGGCATGTAACTCGATTTTTCAGTTAGTTGGTGTCTCAGTCTATGCGTTGTTACAGTTTGCAAAATAATTAAAACGCTCAAAGTACAATAAATGGCAAAGAAAAACGTCATGCCTCTACGGATTCTGGGTTTTTCCAAAGAACTTTCATTTCCAATGCAAGCAAGATGACCCAGAAGTACTTGGAGGAAAGGTTGTTCGAAGGTTACTCCTGACCAACTTTTACATAAGTAAAGGAACTATGACCGTATTTTTTAACAGCAAAGATACTGTATCTAAAGTAGAGGTTATTTTTTCGGGATTCTAGCTAGATTCCCACAGGATGGGAGTCAACTTTAACTTTAATCACAAGACTGGATTGGGACGGGATAAAAAGTTCACAGACGCAGACGGGAGAGGGATTTATCTAGTAGAAAAAAATATATATTTGACAGATGCGCAGCCATTTTTAATGTGGTTGACCGACAAAATGGGAGCGGTACGTATACCTGTCAACCAAGGGGTGTCCCGAATCTTACAAAAGTTGTACTTTGCCCTTGCATATCTGTATATAATTTTACACATGACATATTATTTTCGAATGGCTGCTGTCACGTGAACGGAAATCAGCGATGTGTGGCGTACGTGTTTCAACCCATATACAAATTACGCAGAAAGTGTACAACTTGACAGGTATGCGTACGGTAGTGGGAGTCATTTTCACCAGGAGTCCGATGGGACAGGATTTTTTTTTTTTTTTTTTTTTACTATGGTCAAGGACTGGGATGGGACGGGATTCAAAATACTCTCCCGTGTTAACCTCCCATCAAAAGAAACAGGCCACCAATGAAGTTTACCACAGTTTCAAGATGGGGACCTACGCCAGCAATACTCGTAGTCGCGCGATGAACCTCTTCGGAAAAGTGGAGTTAAAATCATTTCAAATTCAAAACACTGATGTTTTTGCCGGTCAGTCTGAGTACGAGTACAGATTAACAGTGCCGTCACAATATTGATACTGGTATTGGTGGTCAGCATCATGCGTAGTCAGTGACTCTGTGTGAAGCATTTGCAACTGTGTATTGAGGCAGTCAATTTGAAGAGGAAATGAACTTGCTGAAGTATCAAGCCAAATATACAAAAGTGTACTGAATTGATATGCTAAAACACATACAACATTACCTTCAAGAAACCAGATCCAGAACAGTGATACGTTAGCCAAGTTAATCATCGTCAGTCAAGTGTTTACAATACACTTATCCAAATTATTAATGATTGGGAGTTTCTCCCAGATGTCTCTCAGAGCTGAATAACGCAACAAAAAGACTTGTGATGCAGGATCATTTAATGCTACTCGAGCCATTGGAATCAAGTCAGAGCACAGTTCAAAAACCCATGCACAGGCAATGACCAAAACTCCAAGACCAGATGCTATTTCAAGTTCAAGCACCATTTGAAGGCGTTTTTATGGAGTGGATTTTCTATAGGCATGTGCGCGGCATGTGTTGCAGAGGGGCCGCGCAACACAATGCATGGATGAAAAATTTACTCCCACGGTCTCAAATTTTAGGAGCAAAATGTGACCATTTAGGGGCAATCTAGAGCCCTGTTATTTATTCAGTCTTATGTACGAGTTGTACAAAATATGAGAGCAAAATGTAATCCAAAGGATTTTACTTCAGTCTTTATGCATTTAAGACTATAGCACTATAGTTTGTCAAAGGAAGGCACCATAATATTTCTTAATTCTCGTTCCAGTGCCGACCTGGCAGCAGGCCGGCGTTGCAAATGAGAATCTTTTCTCAACTGCCTGACCTGGATAAAGAAAGGTGAAAGAAATAAAATACACATTAAAAATAATTTAAAGTGGAAGTCAACCCAAAGATATTTTTTCAAGGATATGTTTTATGCAGGCCCACTAGTTAAAACAAGGCATTCTGATAAATATTGCGTTTGTGGAATAAGAGTTAATCCACCAGTTTTTAGCCATCTCTGGGGGCGGCCATTTTGTCACTTCTGTCGACAGAAAATGACATCACAGTTGCTCCGGGCTCAGGTTACGACCAATCACAGCTCACCTGTTTTCTGAAGCTGAGCAATGATTGGTCATTATCTGAGCCCTGAGCATCTGTGATGTAATTTTCAGTCGACAGAAGTGACAAAATGGTTGCCCCCTGAGATGGCTAAAAATGGGTGGATTTTGCTGCTTAACTCATTATACAAACGCAGTATTTATCAGAATGCTTTGTTTTAACTAGTGGGCCTGCATAGAACATATTCTTGAAAAAAATATATATGGGTGACCTCTTTATATAATGCCCAAAACACTACAGGGTATTTGGTTAGCAGTATCATTAAAAGTATGGCAAAAAAAAGAACATTCTCCATACCAAGTGTGGTAAAGAAGCTATTAATTCATCTGTTGATGGCTGAGAATGAAACAAAGAAAAAACTGTCACTTTTCTAATTAGAAAAGTCAGACAAAACAAGAGCTGAAAGGAAAGAGAAAATATCTCCGATGTGAAAGTACTTCAGATGTTAATGCCTAAAGGCTTATTAGCAGATGGGGTGTGTTAGTGGATGGTTGAGCCGACAAAGAGCTTAAGAAAATATGGGACTATGGCCACAATGACAAAAAAAAATGCAGCGTCAAGTCTAACTGATGTATTTCTGTACGATCCATACCAAACACACCTCTGTTTGTAGTGAGCGATGTCAGTCCACAATGAAATATGAGACCAGCTTTCATGGCAGCCCAGCGTATGACCCCAGCAACAGGGACTTCTGTTGTGCTAAAGAGTAACCGAGTGTTTTTGTTGGAAGGAAACTCCATTGATTTTTATATGAGACAACACATTAGCATGGTAAAAGTATTGGCTGAACTCTCTTTTTCTTGCTTCTGCTCATCATCTCCTCGTCAGTAGTATGTTTTTTGTTGTGAAGTTGACAAATCCATATTGCCCTAACTGCATCCTACTTCACATTCAAACAAGGGGGGAAAGAACCAGGCCACTTCCTGTTCAGTCGCTTGGCAACCAGCAACAAATACAAACCCTGCAAGGTCAATTCCTTTTTTTTATTGATGTATGAAGACATTTGGGGTTTGGATGAAAAGATGACAAGAAATAAAACACACAAGTTCATCTGTGAAGGATGGTGGCTTGGGCTTGCATGGCTGATACTGGAAAGGGCTCACTAGTCTTTTTTTATGATGAAAAAAGAAAAAAGAAAAGAAAAATTTAGATTTTTTATTTTATTTTAGCTCACATCGCTTACCCCTACTGCCAACACAACAACTGACTTCATCAGGGGGAAAATGTGAAAGTTCTTGAGTGGCCAAGTCGATCACCTTTTGTCTGTTCCAATACTTGGCTTCAAGCAAAGGGTGCTCTGTGTTGAGTTGTTTAACACATCTAGATGCTGATACCATGAAATAAAAGCTGGACTTCTGTACTTTTGTCTGATATTCATCTTTTGATCTGAAACCCAAATGTCTTCAGTACACAACAAAAATAAAGAAATTGACCTTGCCGTTCCAATACTTTTGGAGGGGACTGTATAGCAAACTTGAGCTGGGCCACAATCCTCCCTGCGCCCTACACTGCAGTGAACAACACCCATAACAAATGTGTCATGAAAGCACCATACACGCCAGTGGGATAATATGGCCATTAGTGTACAGATTTGTGTAAACGGCACATGAAGCAGACACCCCACCAAACACTACCCCAAGGCCCTGCAACCACTACCAAAGCACAAGGCAACAGAATTCCAAAACTCATAAGCATATGAGTCATTTAAAATGTGCCTGTAAAAGTGATAGGGCCTATGTACAGTACTGACAAACATTAAATACTAATTTCTACTATTAAAGAGATTTTTTCATCTACCAAAGTTAATATAGAATCAGTTACAAGTTTCTCAGGTGTCTTATAATTAGAATAGAATCCATGCAGAAGAAAAGCACAAGATATATTATTGAAAATTTTAATTTTAGATGGGTTTCAGATGGGTCTAAAACCATCAAGGGTGAGAAACATATACAGTGGTACCTCTACTTATGAAATTAATAGGTTAGGGAAGAAATTTCTAAAGTAGAACATTTTGTAAGTAGAGACATGTTTTCCATGTAAATGCCCTAATCCGTTCCAAGCCCCCCAATATTCAGACATAAATGTTTTATAAAGCATAAAAATGCATCAAAACATGTAACAAATACATCTTACAATTAGATTATTGCACAATAAATGAGAGTTGTGCATATTGTAAAAAACAAAGAATAGAGTAAAGAATAAAAATGATGGTTGTTTACCTTTTAATTGCTGTCCTCATCGCTTTTTGCCCTCTTTGTTTATACATACGTTACATACATTACGGTCATATTCTTTGGTGAGATCAACCAAACGCATCCGTTTTTCATGCCTTTCTATTATCTCTTGCTTTATTTGTATGGACAAAAAAAAAGATGTTCTTTTTTTCTGTTCCTCGTTTCTAATTCACGTAAAACTATCGGAACACCTCATGGCCCGAGGGGCGAATGACGAGGACGCTGCTAGACATATCTATCACATATACTGTATATCTACCTACCTGTCTCTCTACACACATAAGACACTTACAGTAGAAGTCCCTCTTAGACAATGGGATGCCAGGAAGATGCTAGGTAATAGCCAATGGCAGAGGAGCTATGAGTATGTTAGCGTTCAGTAAACTCTGGAGCTGCGAGTAGCAGCCCATACTTTTACCTTTTGTACCCTGAAATTTCTTTCGTAACAAGAGGCAATATTTTCCTGTTGAGGCGTTTCGTTACTTGAAAATTTCGTATGGAGAGACGTTCGTAAGTAGAGGTACCTCTGTAGTACAAACTTTTGAATGTTTAAAAGCAAAAAGTAAAATGTAGCCTTTTGGCAGCTGGATTGGTCTCTTACCTAGCAGCTGCACTCCACGGGTCAGACCATAAACATCAATTAGAGCCCAGAGGGGCTCGGTGGTTCGGACTCCGCTGAAAAACAGCAAGGGGCTGGACTCGTTTATGCGGTAGAAAACACGGCCCTTCTTGTCAACCCAAAAGGCGATAACATTGCCCTCGTTGGCAAACTCTTCAGGTAGAGCCTTCGCCCAGAAGCCACTCTGAGACACCAAATCTGGGCAGGCGTACTTTGGCAAGTTGTCTGGGTTGATCCTGCAGGGATCTTTGGAGGTGAACCCCAGACGCAGAGCTCCACTCCAACAACACTGCTTTTTAGTAATCTGGGGGGTGGGGGGTGGGGGGTGTGTTTGGGTGGGGGACCAAAAAGTGAACCAAGAAGATTCAATCAGTACGAAAATAATACAAGACACATTGAACATTAGCAGTTTAACTCATTCACTGCCAGACAATTTCAGACCCTCTTTTACTCTCATGTTTGAAAAAAATAGAAAAAAATATATATATATCAAAATAAATTCCTGAGATTGAATGGCTGGACTGTGAAAGGACAAATAAATTTGTAAATGGCAGTGAATGAGTTAAGATGACTTTGTCCATGAAGAAAACAGATCTGAGACAACATCATATGGTGATCTTGGCTCAGAGAGGTCAGTTCACTTGGAGTCATCAAAAAAAAAAGGCTATGTTTTTCACCAATTATTTTGCCCTCTGGTGTTTGTCCTCAGTTCTTATCATTGCATCGTTAGTTATTGTCTATTATTATAAGTGAATGTTTTTCTAATGTGTCTTTACCGTTATGTGTCTCAAATGAAGTTAATGATCTGCAACATGAACATGATTCTGAAAGTTTATTTCATTTTTGGGTGAAACCCATCTTATTTTTTTTTCCATGCAAGTATAATAAGCATCAGCTGTTCGTGGATTTTCGTTATTCGCAGGTCAGCTATCACACGCAAATAGTGGGGGTAAGTCTGATAGCCCAGTTATTATGACTGGGCAAAGACCAAGAGTGAGGGGTTTGAGTATTTAATTAGTAGTTTGGACCAAGGCAGAATAAAAAATAAGCTAAATTTGAATTTTTTTTTTTTTTATAAAGTACCTTTATCATTCTAATTTCATTTCAAAAACTTTAAACTATTTTGTGCAGGTTCCATCAAATAAAGTTCAGATAAATAAATAGTTTAAATTAAGAGGTTGTAATGTAACAAAATTGTTCAAAAGCCAATTGACTAATAAAGTTGCACTAATTGCACATTTCCTCTGTAGTTATTTGATATCAGTCCATAGGCAGCTTTCATTTTATCAAAGAGAAAACGCACCATGTTAAATGTCAACACACCCTTAGAGTTTATAGAATTTTTTTTTTTTTCTGGAAAACACTAAACTCAAACACCAGTTTCCCATGATTATGGATTGTACAATGACTTTATAATTGTACTGCAGTTATTAGGCAGAATCAATAGTCCAATGAAATATAACAGACTTATCATCTAGCGAAATATTGAATGAAATGGGCTACCTTGAGGCGGACTTGCTCATACAGGGCTATGGGCCTGTTGCTGAAAGTGATGGCATTGCAGAAACTTCCCTGCCTCTTGACTATCTTCTGAGCAAGGTCCATGACAATTTGGGAACCCTTCGCATTAGGGTGAAAGAGAAGTGGGCTGACTGGAAGGGGACCACCAACACTACCACACTGGATAGGCAGACATCGCTTGGGTTTGTGGTGACAGCGGTTGGATGTGGAGGGGAAGGGGCCACCGAGGGAGTCTGGAGGAAAAGACCAAGCACTCAAATCAATGCACATTATGTATATTGCATGTCATCACAACAACAACAAAAAGTATTATATGGCACTTTTCTTAGGGACACATCATAGCATATCTTAATGTGAGCAACAGTAAATTGAAATATTCATTAGTGTATTAAGTTTAGTTTAATAGTCGTCCTTTGATTATTTGCCAACTGTATTGTAATTCTCTAAGAACCAAGTTCGCATGTGCCCACTCATTGGATTGGTACTCTCTTTGTGTTCATACAGAAAGTATGGGGCGTCCGTGCATTGGAGATATTAGTGCAGTATTTTTGACTTGTATGATTTCTGGAGACATTGCTGGCTGGCTATATACCCTGAATTTTCCATTGGGCTTTTTTTTTTTTTAAACACAATTAAGCCTCAGTGCTGAATACAAATTGTTTCTCCAATTTGCGATAGGAAAAAGGACAATACATATTTATTGCTGCCTCCATTACTAATTGTACTGGGAAGAGATTATGAAAATGAGGAAACTGGGGCATCTGTATCCGCAAATCTTGTTAAAATGTAAGGGTAAACATACTGACCGAAGTTACTTTTGGTAACATACTGACCGAAGTTACTTTTGGTGCTTAATATGCAAAGCTCATCATTGGACTTGAACAGATCCTACATAGATGCGAGTTAACTGTAAACCGCTGAAAGTGGCAGTGACAGATACAGCCCGATGACCTTTGCTTAGCACTCTTTTGCTTTCTTTGATTCTGAATTTCTCCTACCATTTGTATTTATTTAGTAAGGACCCTTGCACTATTTTATCCTGCACGGGTATCCACAAAAAGCACTGATGATCATGCGGCCTTTTGTCTTGGCACAGCCACAGGAGAGCAATTGAATTTGGAGCACATGGTCCAAGGCAAATTGAGCTGAATGCATTACCAAGTTCTAAAGAGGCGCAGCTGCTATGTGTGAATTCATGTTCCTTAGCAACGCCCTGTTTCTGCACCGTTGTCTTGCGCCGTATTCTACACCAATTGAATCCAGTCAAAACATGCCTTTTGTTTTACAGGACACACAATACTTCAACCTCTTCAAATGAAAAGAAACATCGTTATTCTATAATTGTGCTATTTTACAATCAGTCAAACTTCAGACATATCTGCATAATGAATTGTAACGATGGCATTTTTTAATATTTTGGGATATATCGTAGATGAAAGCCACATATCTTAAATAGATCAGTCAGCTCACTATTTCAACAATCTTATCGCAGTCTAAAGCCAGCACACTGACAGCCTGCAAGACTGATAATGACAAAATTAGTCTTATCATGATCATCATCAATCCAATATGTGCAACCTATTTCCGCATTTGGCGAAAACTTGCGTAAGCATGAACCTTTAACATCTATAATGTCTTTAACAGAAGATCCCACCACAGAGTGACCAAACATGGCAATAGCAGATGTTTAGGCTTCGTTGGTGTTTAAAGGGTATTAGGGGTCTAACGGTACGCTAAATCATATTTCGGTTCAGTTAGTTTTATTGGAAATTTCGGTTCGGTATATTTTCGGTACAAAAAAATGATTTTATTAATTTTTTAAAAATATGTTTATTTTGAAAAGATGTCTAGTAAACGTTACATTTTTTTTAGAAAAAATAAAGAATTACACCAGAATAAAAAATATACTAACAATAAAGATCTCTTAATTTTGTAAATTATTAAGACACTGAAATCTTTAAACACTCAGCAGCAACAGTCTATGACACATCTAAGGCTAGGTTCACACCGCAGGCAAATGCGACCCAGATCGGATTTTTATGCCCATATGCGAGCTGTATCAGATTTTTTTATGACAGTCTGAACGGCTCAATTCCGATTTTTTAAATGCGACCTGGGTCGCTTTCGTATGTGGTCCTAGATCAGATACGTATCCGATCTTTTCCAATGCGTTCGCGTTCTGAACGGCCAGGTCGAATCTATCCGACATTGACGTCATCCGGAGCCCAAAATGCCCTCCGCGCAGGCAGAGGGAAACTGCTGGCAGCAGGGGATCGAATGTGCAAAGTTGTTTTGAGTAACACTATTGACTTTATGGCGGCACGGTGGTCGACTGGTGAGCACGTCCGCCTCACAGTTCAGAGGTCGTGGGTTCGATCCCGTCTCTGGCCTCCCTGTGTGGAGTTTGCATGTTCTCCCCGTGCCTGCGTGGGTTTTCTGTGGGTATTCGGGTTTCCTCCCACATTCCAAAAACATGCATGGTAAGTTGATTGGACTCTCTAAATTGCCCCTAGGTGTGATTGTGCGTGTGGATGTTTGTCTCTGTGTGCCCTGCGATTGGCTGGCAACCAATTCAGGGTGTCCCCCGCCTACTGCCCGAAGACAGCTGGGATAGGCTCCAGCACGCCCGCGACCCTTGTGAGGATAAGCGGTATCGATAATGGATGGATATTGACTTTGTATTTTACTTTAATTTATTCCCACTTGAAACGAAGCATAAAGTGGACATTTATGGCGATCGTAGTAATTCAGCCACGGCTCAGACGTTCCTTTTTTTACGCACGGTTATGACGTGACGTCATTGTTAGTGATTTCTCCATGAAATGAGATATTAAAGCCTCGCCTTGTGATTTCCCCCAAATACTGAATTTATTTCTACCTGCTACCCTAATCGCTTGACTGTATAAATGCCCTAGTAATGCTGGAACACATTTACTTCCGCAAACAAAAACGCCGGGACTCGGGAGTGACATCGTCTCTTCTTCAGCACATGCGCGTTACTTTGGGGACGCATGTGTTCATACAGCTGACAAGACCCAGGTCGCATTTATAATGTAATATGAACGTTTACACAAAAAAATCGGATTTAAAAAAAAAATCTGAATTGAGCATTAAGACCTGCGGTGTGAACCTAGCCTAAGTATTCAAGTTAAAGGCAAGATGCCATTACAGTACATATATACATTTTTTGTGATGAAAAAAGAAATACATACGATAACAGTTACAATTATTGCTACCTATATTGAAACTTTTTATAATGGAAAAAAATACAGTAACTTTAAAAAGTCTTTATAAAATTGGGTACACTTTTTAGGCAATGAAATCTTTGAATGTTCAATGGCATATTGTAATGAATTGGGTTATCTGTGTTGTGGTCGGATTTGTGTGTTGCTGAGTTGTGATGTTTCCGAGGTTCATGAATGCATCGTACGGCAAGCGAGAGGAGCAGCGGAGAACGACGAAGAGCGCGAGCAGTTGTACTTGGATTAATAAAAACGTGATAATTAAACTATGTCTCACGGCGTGTCTCTGGAAAACGCTACAATGTGATAATTGGCTATTTAAGTTTGACATTTTGGGCTAAAAAGACTCCTTGCTTCTTCGTCTAAGAAACATTCACAGTCGGATGACGCCATTTTAAGTGGGTTATGTTAGACCTGCTACCTGCAACATAGCCGCCGATCTACGTGTCGCAATGTCGGCACACAACTTTGGGACTTATCCATGTACCTATCCCTATCGGCGATTTTAACAGGAAAACCAGAATGTTCCCAAACAGGAGACCGCAGTGTACTGGGGTACCTTCGAGCTATGGCTCTTTTCTGGCTCTCTCTTTTGTGCCGCCACCCTCCTCTCCCGCATGCAACAGTCAATAGCGCCCCTGCGTAAGCACGCGCTAATAATAAAAAACTAATCAGAAACAGTACGCAAGGTGGACCGAGCCCAACATGCCATACCGAAACATATTAATACACCCACGTATATACCGCTACGCCCCTAATGTCATATTTGTATAAATAAATGATAGAGCGTGCATTTAATCTTTCTCCTAGGACAACAACCATGAGTTCAGCTTTAAACAATCATGCCATCAGTCTGTTGTCTTGCTCATTATGGTGGCATACATCGAAAGTCAATGACCACAGTTTCCTGGTTTGCTCATGGTCACGTGATGTTCCGAATATAGGGCATTGTGGAAATAAAGTCTTCATTAAAAAAAAAAAAAAAACAATTTGGTCAATATAAAATTTGGCTAAATAAAAAAAATATACTGCTGGTTTTAGGCAATTCATTATAGTGATAGCTGGAAAACGTCGAAATGCATTTCGTGAATAATACTGTTAATTCTTATGGCCTTGTATAAGCACAATGATGCCTGCTGTCTTAGATGGAACTAATACATGTAGTCCTTACACTAAGTTTCTCTGACAAACCTGATTGCAGCAATTTAGAAGCATTTTCATTCATAAAAGTGTTTTTCAGTTACCTTTTATGGTTCAATATATTTTGTGTGTAAAAAAATATAAAATGTCACCTTACTTACACCATGATAAATGTTGGATGCAACTGTGAAAAATAAGTGCTATTGTTAGCGGAAATGTGGCGTGAATGGTTTACTCCTATACATTGATCATCATAAGAATTACCAGCCACCCAGCCAATCAGTCTGTCTGTACAATAAACTCCATATATAATAATCAAATGCATCTCATATATATATATATATATATATATATATATATATATATATATATATATATATATATATATATATCAGCCAGGGTACCCTTCCACCGTCCATCTATCTGTCTTTGTGTCCGGCCGGAACAAATAATAATCGCCTATATGCCAGTCTGGCTATCATTTAAATTTTTCTTTTTTTTTTTAAATAACCTAAAGATTTTTGGGGGTGAAGATTATTCAAGGGGCCTCTCAGAGTGTGGTCGCGTGCAATATTGCCAGTTGCCTATCCCTGGTTTAGAGCATGAATGGTTAGAGAAATGTGTGTTTATGCAAGTATGTGCTTTTGTGCCCTACTTTGTGATTATCCTATGGTAGAGTGGCTTGAAATAATTGACACCATGATGATGTGGCAGGGAAAGGTGAGTAAGTGAGTTGAAGTCTAATGGATGTAACCAAGTAGTGCTATAGCTCTCATGCTGTTCCACTGTTCCCATTACTACTTCCATCCATCCATCCATCCATTATCGATACCGCTTATCCTCACAAGGGTCGCGGGGCGTGCTGGAGCCTATCCCAACTGTCTTCGGGCAGTAGGCAGGGGACACCCTGAAATTGGTTGCCAGCCAATCGCAGAGCACACAGAGACAAACATCCGCACTCACAATCACACCTAGGGGCAATTTAGAGAGTCCAATCAACTTACCATGCATCTTTTTGGAATGTGGGAGGAAACCGGAGTACCCGGAGAAAACCCACGCAGGCACGGGGAGAACATGCAAAGTCCACACAGGGACGCCGGAGCCGGGATCGAACCCACGACCTCTGAAATGTGAGGCGGATGTGCTAACCACCATGCCGCCCCCCATTACTACTTGATTATACAAACTAATCAATCATTACCGTATTTTCCGGACTATACGTCGCTCCGTAGTACAAGTCGCACCAGCAATAAAATGCATAATGCAGAAGAAAAAAATATACAAGTCGCACTGGAGTATAAATCGCGCCCCCCTCCACACTCTCTCGGAATCCAAGTTGTCTGTCGCGTGACGCAAATAAATGTGTCCATATAAATCAAATTAATAAAATTGTGCGCTTAGTACACATTATTTCCACCGAGCCACAATGGTAACATTTAGCTAACATCCACACATGTAGCATTACAAGAAAGTTACGGTAAAATAACGTTAAACTCACCAAAACGGTCGTAGATCGATTAAATAAGTCTTTTATTTATCGCCGGCCATGTAGAATGTATCCAAGTCTCCAAAAGTATTTTTATATTCAGTCGTAATTATCTCTTTGTCCGTAATTATCTCTTTTAAAACAGTGCTTCTCAAATAGTGCGGCGGGACCCCCTGGGGGGGGGGGGCGGTGCGATGCTGAGGGGGGCGCGTGTGACCCTGGGGAACATGCTTTTTTTCCGCCGTAATAACGTGTAATTGCACATCCACTCCAGCAGTTGGCAGTGGCGCTCTAATTGCCCATTGTACGCAGCGAGTATTAACTCCACAATGTAGGTTTGTTTTGCAACGAGCTGGCGATGTGAAGTGCAGTAAACAAAATCTTAGACATCATGAAGAAATTTTTAACGGGGATGAAAAGATAGAAGATATTGAGTCAAAAGAAAGTCACCCGAAATCAAAGACGCGCAAATATGACGAAGCATTATGTAGCGCTTGGCTTCACTGTTACTACAGTGGGAGGCGAGGAAAGACCGGTGTGTTTGCTGTGTCTAAAAATGCTGGCAGCAGACAGCATGAAGCCAAGTAAATTAAAGTGCTATTGCTGCACTGAAGACCAAGTACAGGTCCCAGCTAAACATTGAGCAGGAGCTGAGAGTTGCAGTATCATGCTTCAATCCTCGCTTTAAGAGGCTGTGCGTTGCAAAACGTGCTCACTGTAGCCATTACTCTTGGCTCATTTTGATTAAAAAATAACTAAATAAAAAATCAGCACAAATTGTTTTATTCATTTTTGTTTTGTAGGTTAAACTGTTTTGTATATTGTGCTCATTGTGCAACATTGAGTTAATGTTGCTGAAGTCAATTTGAATTTGTCGACTTTCGTGAAAAACTACGTGATGGGAATATTCAATCAAAGCCTTTTATTGCCGATCAAAACATCCGATCACCCGCAGCAAATGCTTGGCTGCCACTAGACTAAATGGCAAAAAAGTTTATTTGTTTGATACGCGACGACGTCCTTCCGTCCAAAAGCATCACTCACGCTGCCCTGCACGCAACCGCACCCGCCCACGTGAGCTACATTGACTCCAATTGAAAAGCGCCGCCAGAAAGGCTCCCTGACGCAGCCGCGCCTCCGCTGCGAGCAGAGGGATGGGACACAACACAAGGCTGCGAAGCATGAACTGTGGGTGATTGGATGTTTTGATCGGCAATAAAAGGCTTTGATCGAATATTCCGACCACAACAGTTGGTGTGAACATAGCATTGTCTGCTGTGTGTGGAGTTTGCGTCTTGTAATACTGTATCTGCCATGAAAAGGTACCTCGCGCGAGGAGCATGGCCAAAGGTTTCGACACAACCAACTTAATCCGACATTTGAAGAACAAGCAATTGGGAGACTATGGTGAGTTTAGGAGGCTCACTGCATTGAATAAAGTCAAGGCAGACACAGCGCAGTATAAGTGGCATTATTGCCACATGCAGGGAGACGCATTGTAGGTCACTTGTGGGCAACAGACCCACTATATCATTTTATAATTCACGAAAAGATTAACAGTGACTTTTTTCCCGTTGACAAATGCACAAGATAGTTTGTCTATGCACAAGACAATAAAGTTCCTGAGTCGTTTCAATTTAGGAACTCATTGATAGTTTTTCAAGTGAAGCCTGCATGTGACAATTTTTTCTACTTTGATTATATTCTGAACCATGCAATGTTTAGGTGGCATGTTATTTATTTGACTTTTTGCATAATTAAGTCTTAAGTTTTTTTTTCAGATAATATTGCATAATAGCAGTCACCATTAATAAATGGAAACATATACAGATATTCCATGTGATCGGAATGGGTATCAGTGTCATAAAACCTGATCAGAACATCCTTACTTTACACATTGATAAAGTTGACATGCTGCCAAAAGCCAGAAGTCACATTTGTATGACAGTCACACTTGCTCTCCACAGTGCCATCTGCCCTTGAGACATATGCTTCTGTCACACCCTAGCAACTGTTGCATGCTGATTTAAGTCCTGTATCTCTTGCGCTTGCTCGCATATATTATGCAAGGTAATGGAGAAAATGCATTTAGCACTATCAATATCCCGAGTAGCCTCCCATGACTCTGTCTTTTTGCTAAGACGATTAATCGAAATTTAATCATGATTTTGGCTTTTCACAATAATAAAAACAAAATCATGTTGTGAAAGCCCCCTGAATGCACCCTTATTCAGCCTTTCCTGTGCTTTAAGCTGTTTAATGACACCGCAGTTTACTGTAAAACTTAACCCACAATACATTGCATATTTAATCACAACACATACTTTTAGAAACATTGTCAGTGCTAAGTTATGTTCCTTCAAATAACATTCACATACACATACAAGCGCTGTAGTAACACAGCAGGATAGGTAATATAACAATAGTCACAGACATTTATCCTTCCTAATGTGTGAAAATGAATTACATTAATAAAGTTCAATCACACATTTCTTCTTCGATGCTTTGTTTCCCCTTGATGTAAATGTTTATCTTCATGCATTCACTCTATCGCACTGCCCCTAAGAGGCCAAGGTGCACAAAGCAGGAACAAGAGGTAGGCCTATTTTTTTATCGCTATTATTTTAATATATCAATTTTTTACCTATTTTCTGGTTCTTTTACATTATATTTAAATTTGAGTTTTGGTAGTTGAATACTTTTTTTAAAAGTTTTGAAATAAATTAATTATTGCCTTTATTAATCATTTTTTCAATATAGAGCTGGGCTCTCACAATTAAATTATATTATGCATGATAACCCTATTAAAAAGCCGTGGATGGAGCCATGGTGTATGAGTAGAGGAGTTCTTGTCTTTGACATGCTAGCAGTAGTTAGCCTTATCCGACACCGGCATCGCACTCAAGGTAAAATCAAGCAAGTAAAATATGAATGGACTATGGCAATAATGAGTCCACTAAAAAGATAAAGTAGTCCTAAAACGGTTGGTCAACGATGATGTATGCACTGCAAGAGAGTATTCGTTCACTTATATTGGATGAACATTGAATGCAGGCTAATATATATGTCAACAACTGCTTTGGGGTAGACCTAATGTAAATAAGCATTTACAATGCACTGATGGAGGACAAACTGCACATTACACTACATAGTGATGTACAAAAAACAGTTAACTGTTATTTAAAGAAAAAGTTTAAAACAAAATCAATAATCATCAATATTGACTGATATGAAATACTTAGATTGTGACAGTTTTTCAAACATTTCTCAGCCCTTCTAAGCACATTATCTTTAAAATGGAGTTTATTTAACCTTTATATCAACTAGTTTATTTCACGCTTTCATAGTTACATTGACCTCTTATTAAATGTTAAGTATTATGTTAAAATAAAATAACCTAAATGTATTTTTCTTCGGGTAATTATTTTCAATAGTTGAAAAAAAAAAATTCATATATATATTGATATCGACCAATATGAAACATTTATATTCTGATATACCTTTCAGTCATATCGCCCAGCCCTATTTCAATATCAATCTAAATAATGATGATTCTTATTTTTTCCATATTCGCCTGCCGCTGCTTCTTACTAGTTATTTACAGTACATACTAAATGTACACACTCTAAGCATCCTCAGAATCGGACCCACATTCAGTAAAATCAGGAGTACATAAGTGCTGCTCACAAAAAGACTGGCAGACAGAATTATGTAACCGCACAAAATGCAATTTTAAGCCCATTAACCGCTTATGCAAAAGTTTATTTCCAGCCTTGTGCAGTTTGAATTATTACCCAGCATTCCTTGCGTGGTTTTTTGTAAGCAGTTAATAATTACTGGTTTGTTGTTGTTTGTTAATTCTTTCCCATGGAACAATTCTTTATTTGGATTCACCCACCTTGTTATTTAATAATTTTCATGAACTGTTAGATTTACTATTGCACTATTTATACACTATTCACTATTTTACTATTACGTATGACGTAAATCTCCGAGATGACGTGCTCGAGCAAAACAACTAATACAAATTTATTAAAAATAACATTCAAACCTGAATAAAAAATACAAGGGCATTGGGAATTTTGCATTATTTCATCAATTATATAGATCTATCAATAACTTATAATAAATATGTTTGGCCGATGCGTGACCAGCTTCAATATGCACCAGTTCAGTGCCTACATGCAATCATGAACCACTGCAGCGACACCACATATATGAATAATTATTATGAAATATACACACATAAAATATGTATGATGAGTTTTGAAATGTCAAGGGAAATTGTTTGCTTGATTATTGGTCACAAAAAAAAATGATTGCAAGCTCCGAAAATATTCTAAGTGAAGACAATTTTGGTACAGATGTGCTATGGCTGATTACAACACATCATAAAAGTTATTTCTCAATTTCACTTATTTTAAACACAGGACTGAAGTTACATTCTGCTCTGAAACAAACTGAAAATTGTTTACTCTATACAGCAATCAAGTAACTCAGTACTGATATAGTAAGACACAGGATTTCACTCAGGTGCTTGACCTTGATCCCAGTGAGAAGGAGCTAAATCTTTTTCTGTCTTAGTCTGTCCTTCTTTAACTAATTGGATTCATGTTGGGGCTTTAATTAGAATGATCAGGTGGTGTAAATGTATACAAGCTGCAAGAGGCTTGAGCTAGGCTCACTAAAACGGTGCTGTTTATTGTAACAATATTTATTTCAGATTAATTTGAAGCATAATTACTACAGTGTGTTGCCTTTGTTGATTCATACTGTTTCTATTGATAGATTTAAGGTCAAGTAATAAGGTGGGAGGTGATGGTTGGGAAGTTGTATGTTTTGTTTTGAGTCTGAACATGTATAAAATAATGAAACAAAAAAACATACTGTTAATATGAGTAAATACATTTTTGAAGGCAAAAAAATACAAAACATACAACAGAAACAAAGTATCAATGAAAGCAACACAAGACAAAGTTACAGTAATCAACCCAGTCTTAGTAATAAATGAAGCCAGGGGTGTCCAAATCACTTTTGTGGCAGGCCATATTGTAGTTCCTGCTTTCCGTAGAGGGCCATATGACTGTTGAAACCAAATAAATGTATACAGTAATCATCTCTTTGTGTTATTACAGACAGTATACACAACAAATTGATGGATTACTAGTTTTGAAATAAAAAGTCAAGGATAATAGTTTGTTCAACTATTGTTTAAGTTACTGTAAAAAGGAAAACAAAAACATATTGCAAAGTCAAAACATTATCTACTACACATTGAGGATTTGAAATTTTGGTAGATTTTACAAGGATAATGGAAGTTTACAGTTTACACAAATTATTTACCACATAAAACGATATGGCGAGCCAGATCTGGCACCCAGGCCTTAAAGGATTTGACACCTGTGAATCTCTTGTATGGTGTTCAGGTCTGTGGAACCCGCGTTCAGTTTTATCAAAAGAAAAATGACATCTGATGTCTGAAATATATCTGAAACCTTCTCCTCATGGTGATAACACACTGTTATGGGATTTTTTTTAATTACATTTTTAAAAAACGAGTAGCACATTAATTGATAAATGCGATCTAAGGTAAAGGGAAAATATTAACAATGTTTGCTGTTCATTTGACTTGAAATTCGGATGTAGTAAACAACTGTTGAGTATTTTAACAGAAAATTGTGTTATTTTGAAAACCCCAAACTAACAAAAATATGAACACCACACAAGGGTTAAGCGATTAAACATACATGTTCGAAAAAGGAGTAGGAAGAAGTATAGACCTCTTTAATCTCCTGTCTATTGCAAAACAAATCATAATCATGTTCTAATTTTAGACAACATATTGGTCTACAATGGCCAAGAGCTTCACTGACGATTCTTCATTGACAGTTAAGACACTTGGGTGATTTTGGGGAAGTGATCCCTTAAAAAAAAAAAAAAAAACCGTCCCTGGGCCACATAACACATGATACAATATTTAAAAAAAAAATAAAAATACTTCTGCTATTACGCCCATCTACTGTTTTGCAATAGGGCCAGCTCAGTTCATAGTCATCTTATGGTAAAGACGGAGGTTATCCCCGGATAACGCCATATACTGTACAACAAATCCAAATGTTGACATCTCAAAGCACAGCTGCCCTTTGTGTTATTAATGAGGGGAAACCACAACCCATTACAAGGCAAAGGGGAAACACCACAACTACCCCGAGGCCCCACTAGACAAACACTTTACAGTTGAAATCACCTTCAATGTAACCATTAATAGTAGACGTGAATCGCGGCTGCAGGAGCTCCATTTGTGTCGGCGCGCTACCTGACAACGCCTTGTAATACCGCTTCATATTGAAACACGTTATCATGAAACCGGGATTAAACAGCTATTCCTTACCGTACAAAGCATTTCGCGTTATCTGACCACCCATTTCTGTGCGCCTCGGAGCTGCTTATCGTCGCCGTGTATTAGGCTGATGCTGTCGTCGTTCGTGACATGATTCCATCCAAAGGTAGCTTGTCGCCTCCCTCACTCGAACAGATGCAAATACAGGGAAGAGCAACCCACACCTCCTCCTCCTCCTCCTCCTCCTCCTTCGTCTTCTTCTTCTGAGCGTCGCTACACGTCCATGACGACAACTCCCCCTCATTGAACGAGACGCCTCCCCGCCTTGAGTCGCATCTGTCACACGTATTTACATAAAAGGTGGAGACTGCAGATTTTAACGCTGTCACTGCCGCAACCGTGACGCTTCGCAAAGAAAGCGCTGTGGAACGTCGACAGGGCAGCAGGATCGTTATGTGCCAACTGCTTTGTCTCCAAGCGTTCTTTTACTTTTATTGCGCGTCATGAAATGCAGCTTTTTCTAATTAGTCTTGATGACACAATGGTCGACTTCTGTACAGTTCTACTGTCATCTGGGGCGTCTTTTCAGAAGTTTGAGTCCTCCATTCGGCTGTTCCTCTCTATTTTGTCAAAATAATAACCCAACTGCCAAAGTGTGGTTCAGTTAAAACACAATAACAGTAATGCATAATCTGCAAATGGCATCACTGAAAACAAAACTTAAGTAAAACAATCGTTCTCACAAGAAACTACTAATTACATAATAGCACACAAAATGGAAAAGAACTGAAAACATTTTGGACCTTTTCTTTCATCAATTACACATTTATTTATTTGAAGTCTAAATTCTCAGATTTCAGTTCCTCAAAGGTGTCTTTGTTCTGACTTCCTTAAATTAATCCTCTTTGAAATCAGAGGCTTTATATTTGTGCCTTAACAGAAACAAGACAATCATGGCCATAATCTGGAATTTATGAAAATTGTTCAACATTTTTTTCACGTTTTCAGACATTGTTTCAATCAAACGCCAACCCAGTTATTTAAAAACTTACAGTGCCAGGGTCCAATATCAAATCTGAAAGCCCTCCAAGGCCCACCAAGACCTTAAATCATAACTCTGGTCAACACATGCGAGCGAGAATCAATTATTCGCAAATAAGTTGTTTTCAAAATCATGTTCGGATGATGAATGGATGTTCCAGAAATACCGTATGTGCAAAACAAAGCAGTGAGCACAAATTACATTGACCTCTTATTAAAGGTTAAGTAATAGCTAAGGAATAGCAAGTTAGGAAGTGGGCTTGTTTGTTTCTTGTTGGGGGGCTGAGGCTATGTCAACCACTGAATCAAAGGCTCGGAACACATTATGAAGATTCAACATTCATTTCTATATTGAATAACATTTCCACGAACACAAACACATGTATAGGCGCACAGTGCACACACGTACACGTACGTACTTCGGTATGGGGGTCACGGTTCGGTACGGATTCGTTACAGCAATAAGCCTGAAATGCATAAGACTAGGTTGTTGTTTTTTTTTATTTGTTTTAACAAATTGAGAACAAGCTACAATTCAATTTGCTACAAAGCAAAAAACATTCCCTGTTATAAAAGCACAAAATAGAATAAAAACTTGCGCATTAGGGTTGTTCATATATAATAATAATAATAATAATAATAATAACAATAGTAATAATAATAATAATAATAATAATAATAATAATAATAATAATAGGGCGGCATGTGGTCGACTGGTTAGCACGTCCGCCTCACAGTTCAGCGGTTGTGGGTTCAATCCCGACTCCGGCCTCCCTGTGTGGAGTTAGCATGTTCCCCCCGTGCCTGCGTGGGTTTTCTCCGGGTACTCCGGTTTCCTCCTACATTCCAAAAACATGCATGGTAAGTTGATTGGACTCTCTAAATGGCCCCTAGGTGTGATTGTGAGTGCGGATGTTTGTTTGTCTCTGTGTGCCCTGCGATTGGCTGGCAACCAATTCAGAGTGTCCCCCGCCTACTGCTCGAAGACAGCTGGGATAGGCTCCAGCACGCCCGCGACACTTGTGAGAAGCGGTATGGATAATGGATGGATGAATAATTATAATAATAACAATAATAATGACAAAAAAGATTAAACACAGGAAAACAGCCGTTCTTGTATGGATAGAATGAGATTGCAGATAAAGTCAGGTAGCACTTGCCAACTTGTAACTTTAAATTAATTATAAGAGCAGCAGAGGACAGCTCATGCTTCACCACAGCTCTTGTGCGATTGTATGACAAAAAAATGTTTTACTTGATTTTAGGTGAATATTTGTGTCAATTTAGCACTACAGTGTATTCATGCTTGAATTGGCTCCAACTTTTCCAAAAGAGGTGTACTAGTTAGATGTCCCCCTTTGCCATCTACTACAGCAATCAGAATGACAAAATGTTAATTAACAGATTTTTGGTGAATACAGTGATCCCTCATTTATTGCAGTTATTGCGGACCAGAACCCTGCGCGATAGGTGAAAAACCGCAAAGTAGGACTTATCATTATTATTATGACGTGACGTTCGAGGCAAGCATTGTAATATTGTTTCCTGGCTTGATTTGTCACGTTGTTGTCACCTAGTGTCTGAAAATGGTGACAAATCACCGCCAAAATAATTGGTTGTGGAAGGAAGGGGCTTTCGCGGCATGATGCAGACAATGACACTGTATCCAATGACATTGTGTCCTTTTTGTTTCTCCACGCAGGGAGATTCTTGCTCTCTGGTTCACTTCGCCAACCGTCCTTTTTCCACACAATGTTTATCACTGCCCTCTACTGTACTGTAAAATATCACATCCTAACATAAACTACATGTGAAATAAAGGTCACCAATCAGTTGCAATATCATCCATCCATCCATCTATTATATATACCGCTTTATCCTCACGAGGGTCGCGGGGGTGCTGGAGCCTATCCCAGCTGTCTTCAGGAAGTAGGCAGGGTACACCCTGAACTGGTTGCCAGCCAATCGCAGGGCAAATTGCAATATCATTAAAAAGAAAATATACTACATCACATGCTACATTATGTTAAATAAAAGCAACGTTCATTGCTAAGTTACACAGTAATGTCAATCAGACGATGCATATTGCACTTTCAAGTATTAAAATACAGGTTACGCTAAATCAGATTAAATTTAAATATGTTTTTATGCTTTTTTTTTGTGTAGAAGAAGTTACGGACATTTGTTACAACAAATGCTGCCACTGGCACTTTTTAAAATTTGTGTTGACACAAGTCAAAGTGAGAAATATAAATCCTTGCTCTTCCTTGAGTTCTGCAATTGCTTTAAAAAAGGTACAAGTGTTTTAGGTGAACTATAAAATGTAAGCCATTGTAGCGATGCATCAGAATCGAATCATATCTGAATCGCAAATCAATTGAATTGTGGGCCTCTGAATCGGATTGAATCGTGAGGTCCCCATAGATTCCCACCTCTGGTATACATTATGATGATGATCCATCCATCCATTATCCAATCCGCTTATCCTCACAAGGGTTGCGGGTGTGCTGGAGCCTATCCCAGCAGTTTTTGGGCAGTAGGCTGGGGACACCCTGTACCGGTTGCCAGCCAATCGCAGGGCACACATACACAAACAAGCATTCACACTCACAATCGCACCTAGGGGCAATTTAGAGTGTCCAATCAACCTACCAAGCATGTTTTTTTTTTTGAGGGGGGAATGTGGGAGGAAACCGGAGTACCTGGAGAAAACTCACACAGGCACGGGGAGAACATGCAAACTCCACACAAGAAGGCCACGGCCTGATTCGAACCCACGACCTCTGCGCTGTGAGGCAGACGTGCTAACCAGTCGACCACCTTGCCGCCCGATGATGATGATGAGGATGATTATTATTATTATTATTATTCGTATTATTTTATAATGGAACAAAGGTCAAAACCTTTTAACCGACTTATGTTGTGAGTTGAAATTGACCCGTTTGGAAAATCAAAGGGCAAAAAAAAAAGGATTCAACTTTGTCTGCTGGCCGTTTTTTTGTTGTTGTAATTTTCGTTTCTTAATATTAAAAACATTGCGTTATGTGATTTTTTGATGATTAAAGAGAGCAGGTCACACTGACCCATGAACATTGTTAATAAATGATCACAACAGGAAAAAGGCCCAAACATCCATCCATCCATTATCCATACCGCTTATCCTCACAAGGGTCGTGGACGTGCTGGAGGCTATCCCAGCTGTCTTCGGGCACTAGGCGCGGGACCCCCTGAATTGGTTGCCAGCCAATCGCAGGGCACACAGAGACAAACAAACACCCACACTCACAATCACACATAGGAGCAATCCTAGTGAGTGTCCAATCATTGTCCAGCACATGTTCAACCTGAGCCTGAAGCTGGGCAGGGTCCCCCAGCTATGGAAAACATCCTGCCTGGTCCCGGTGCCAAAGACCCCCCACCCGAAGGAGCTCAACAGCTTCAGACCGGTGGCGCTGACGTCTCACCTGATGAAGACCCTGGAGAGACTGGTCCTTGTCCACCTGCGCCCCCTGGTGAGCTCCTCAATGGACCCACTCCAGTTCGCATACCAGCCTGGCATCAGTGTGGATGATGCCATCATCTACCTCCTCCACACTTCACTCTCCCACCTGGAGAAGGCGGGGAGCACTGTGAGGATCATGTTCTTTGATTTCTCCAGTGCTTTCAACACCATCCAGCCCACCCTACTGGGAGACAAGCTGGAGCGGGCGGGGGTGGCGCACCACCTCACCACATGGATCCAGGACTACCTCACAAACCGGCCACAGTATGTGAGAACACAGGACTGTGTGTCTGACGTGCTCCTCTGCAGCACGGGGGCCCCACAGGGAACTGTCTTGGCTCCCTTCCTGTTCACCCTCTACACCTCGGACTTCAACTACAACACCCCTACCTGTCACCTGCAGAAGTTCTCTGACGACTCTGCGATTGTTGGCCTCATCACAGGCGGAGATGATCGGGAGTACAGAGAACTTACTCAGGGTTTTGTGGATTGGTGCCAGCAGAACCGCCTCCTGATCAATGCGGGGAAATCCAAAGAAATGGTGGTGGATTTCGGTAGGCGCCAGCACTCTTCACCTGCACCAGTGAATATCCGGGGAACAGATGTTGAGAGAGTCTCAACTTACAAGTACCTGGGTGTTCATCTGAACAATAAACTGGACTGGTGCGACAACACAGACGCCCTCTATAGGAAGAGTCAGAGCAGACTCTTCCTCCTCAGGAGACTGAGGTCTTTTGGGGTTCAGGGGACACTCCTCAGGAACTTTTATGACTCGGTGGTTGCATCGGTCATCTTCCAGGGAGCGGTCACCTGGGCAGGCGGCGTCTCGGCCCGGGACAAGAAGCGGCTGGACAAACTGGTCAAGAGGGCCGGCTCTGTCCTGGGCTGCTCCCTGGACTCTGTGGACTCGGTGGGGGACAGGAGGATGTTGGCCAAGCTGTCATCAATGCTGGGCAACCCGGACCACCCCCTCCAGGGCACCCTAACAGCACTCCACAGCACCTTCAGTGACAGACTGTTACACCCTCGCTGTGCAAAGGAGAGATTCCGCCGTTCCTTCTTGCCTGCTGCTGTCAGACTCTTTAACAAGAACATTGTGTAGTCTCTACAAACTGGCGGTCATTAGTGCAATTGTGCAGTCCTGCACCTGAGCTCGTATCGTGCAATACCCAATATTCCCCACTACTGTAATACCGTGCAATACTCAACATTCCCCACTACTGTTAGTCTAGTTTTATTTTTATCCAATGCTGTTCCTTACATTTCACTACAGCACTGCAGCACTGTCACTTAGAGTATTTTTTTCCTCTGTACTATGTACAGGCCGAAATGAGTGTTCCTCATATTTTTTATGTAGATGTAGGTTGGTGTGTATACACATGTGTATATACACATGTTACTGCGTATATCTACATAGGTTTGATTCTAAATGTTTGCCGTCAATGTTATACATTAATGGCCACATTATGCCGCCGCCCCTGTGTGACCTATATCTTTGCTACTGTAACAACGAAAATTTCCCCACTGTGGGATCAATAAAGGCATTCTTATCTTATCTTATCTTATCTTATCAACTAGGCCCAAACATCTGTTTCATAAATAAAAACGTAAACATTTTCATACAAATTATGATGACCCATTTTTGAACTAACAAATTTTATTTTAATGAACAACATGAGGTAGGAAACATAAGGAATCAATTGTGACTCCTGCGTATCTGAATGACCACAACAGGATGTTAAAGTCCCAAACATTTGTCATCATCTTCCAAACCACTTGTCCTATACAGAGTCGCGGGGAGGTGCTGGAGCCTATCCCAGCCGTCAACGGGCGAAGGCAGACTACACCCCGAACTGATCGCCAGCCAGTCGCAGGGCACACATAGACACCGTCACTGAGCGGGAATCGATCCCACGCTGCCCGCACACAACGCAGGCGTGTGTACCACTACACTATCAGTAACCCCCCCAAACATTTGTTTAATACATAAAAATGTAAACATTTTCATACAGATAATGACAAACTTTTGAACTAACATATTAAATTTTATCGAACAACATATGAGGTCGAAAACATAAGAAAAGGTCAATTGTGACTCGCCCGTGACGCTTCCTCTGACTGTCCCGACCCTGCTCCGCTGTAGTTTTTTTTTCTACTCCCTCCCTTCTCCCTCGCTAAACCGAATTTAGTAAGCCAAACGCATTCTGTGCGCGACATGGCACGGAGGAGATGCATTCAAATTGGTCTACATTACCTTAGCCCAGTGTTTTTCAAACTTTTTTGAATTACACAATACAGCGAGGACTGGGAAAAATATGGCTTTTTATTTACTGTACATGAGCAGTCTGTGCAATCTAATATATTTATTGCACCCAAGAGTTTGTCGTTAAATATGGTCTAATATAGCTATTTACAGGATACATCCACTGACTACTTGGACACGTTTCAGTAAGAGTGGGATAACCTTTGCTGATGATAATCACCAAAAAAGCACCACCAGCAAGTCAGTTGAATTCTTGAAATACCCTGGCAACAAACATACCCTTATCCATGAGGAAGACATCAGCTCAGGAAGATACAACAGTATTTTTGGTATGTTATGTTTTCCCTCCACACAAATATGATAACCACAAGAAAAGCACGCACTAGACGCCACCCAGATAGTTTTCAGGAAAAAACATCAGCGTCTGTTTACTGTATGTCACTTAGCCTTGCAGATGCACTAAGGAGAAAAGGCCTGAAGTAAAGTGTGCTTCCTGCTGTGTCCTGGCTTAATGTTACTGTACACCACTAGTCGCTTGAACATCCTTCCTTTTTACAGTACCTTTTGCATCCTGTTTTAGAAATTACGTCACTGATTTCTTGGCCTTAACCTTTGACGAGCCCTCTTTGTTGGTCTGCAGCCCTCCCTGCAATAGACTGAGACTCATCCCTCAGATATTGTACATACAATTGCGTTACATAACACAAAGTGCTTTGCAGATCATGGTTCATTGCACTTCAAATGAATGTACCAGAACTTGCAGAACAGCTTCGTTTGATTTTTATCACAAGGCATGGGTGAGGAAGACTACATTATGTTTTGATGAGGAATCTAGATAAAGAGTTATGGTTGAAGGTACTGTCTTTTTTTCCACTTATGGTACATTCTAAAGCCGACTTAGCTAAGTTTACCAAACAACCGCGTGGAAACTCTTTGCCTTAGGTCTGCCACACATCACTGGGGGTTCTAGACAGTTTTCCCTGCATTGAGGGCTTCTGGTTTGGTGACCTCAGTAATGCAATTCATATTTTTGCAGATTGTGTTTTTTTTTTTCAAGCTGCAATCTTCAACTCTCACTGGAGTGGTTTGCAACTGAGTGTGAAGTGGTTGGGATGAGAATCAGTACCTGCAAATATGAGCCCATGGTCCTCAGTCAGAAAAAGCTAGAGTGGAGTGTCTCATCTCCTTCTTCAAGTGGAAGAGCTCAAGTTTCTTGTGGTCTTGTTCAAATGAGGGAAGAATGGAGCGGGGGATCGACAGGCAGATCGGCGCAGCATCTGCAGTCATGCTGACTCTGTCTTGGTCTGTCGTGGTCACCATTCGGCTCAGCTCTCGAATTACCAGTAGATCTATGGTCTTACCCTCGCCTATTGTGAGTGACTATACTGTATGCCTCCTTCTAAAGCTGTTGCACCGATGACCCCACCCCAGATAAGCAGAAGATGATGGATGGATGTATTGTTGTAAATAGACTCCTGTGGTTTTAGCATTCATTTTGTAAATAAACAATTGCATATTTGACTCCAATTGTCATGGAAAGGAGAATACTGTTGCTGTTGTTGTTTTTTAAACTTTAATCAAATTTTATTAGATTCCTTGACCCAAGTTTGTCACGATCACGATCATTTGAACTTCTACAGTACAGTCGGCGGCTAATTTTAAAAAATGTGTGCATTTTAGGTACAAAGTATGATCTCACTTGTGTCTTTGGATGAATGTATTTATTTATTTTCTATGACCCTATAGTACTTGTCAAAGAGGACCTTTGCGTCATGAATTGAAGTAAAAAGTCGCTAAACCTCTCTAATAGACATAAATCACATACTGTATGAACATGTCTACTTTTTTTTGAAGGGGCTTGCTTCGTCATTCCAAAAGCTTTTAAACCATATGTAAATACATTAACATTTTTCTGCAACAAAAATGTTAAAAGTTATATCCTATCTTTCTTGGTTACATCTAAGCAAATTCATAACAGTCCACAGTCATGACTAGCTCATTACATTAATGAATCTCCTTTAGATGTACACTGGTTCCAGATTTGCCATTTCCACAAACAAATCAGCAATTGTGCAGTTGCAGATCTGGTCGATGATTACCAAACACTCTTCGCTTCAACTTACGGGATGCTTCTGTCTTTTATATTAGCCAGGAACCAGGAACAAGACCTGAGCAAGGTCTTCCCCCACCCCCCACTCCCCAGAACTCCCACTTTAAAGTGTCCATTAATTCCGTGAGACCAAATGGCTTCAAAAGAGGCATGTAGTAAGATAAAAAAAATAACAGAACAGACAGCAGTTATATGCTAAAATAGCAAATGAAGATATAAACTATGTACAAGTATACAAATCCACAAGGACAACATGGCATCCTAAATCGGGTCTGGCCATCTTTCTGATCTGATTTGCGTTGAAGTGAAAGATAATCTGGCAGCAGATGCTGGGTAGGAGGAAGTTAAACATGGGTTGGTATTGTCTGACAGTGCAGTTTAATTGGCACCTGTGTGCAAACAAAACGTTGAAAATATGATATATATATATATATATATATATATATATATATATATATATATATATGATAAATATTGAATGTACTCCCTAGAGCCCAATCTCATGATCATATGCAATATGAGTAAGAGTGGAACCTCTCTCAAATTTAGAAACAGAAGTGAGGATGGCAGAGATTTTGCAAAACTGTAGCTAACAGTGGATTTATGAAGGTTGAATATAGGATACGGGACAAGAGCACTCAGTATAGAGCACCAGCATCTGACATGGCTTCTATAATGATAAAAAGATGAGAGCCATAACGAGTGGTCATTATTGTTCAATTGAAGTCCTATAGGTGGCAGTGATATGCAATACAATTTTCTTCTGCCCCATTTTCTGTGGATCTGAGTTTTCACAATGATAATAATGATCTGCTCAAAAATGCAATAGTTTGCTCCCTGGCCAATGCTATTTTATATATATATATATATATATATATATATATATATATATATATATATATATATATATATATAAACTGGTTAAAACACCACCAGCCTCACACAAAGCACTTGGGCAAGTGGGAAGGAAAAAAGGAAAACAAAGAAAATGAGAAATAAGAAAGATCATCACAAAGTAGGGGGCATTTGCACAGCAAGTGTTGGAATAATGATGGTCTCCTCCTTTCATGAGGTGAGACTTACTGAAAATCTCTTTCTGCCTATTCTGAGACATGCACTCAGCAGGCCTCCCAGATAACTACATATTCAGATATTAGCAAAGGTGAAAGTTATTTTGAGGGCATAAGGTCCTTGGTGTAATGTGTTACTTTTTAGAAGAGTTAGAGAAGGAAAAATGGAGAGCTTCTAATTATATCTTTCACCACGCATTAATTCTTTGACCTGTTCAGCCTAGGGCTGGGTGTTTCAAAGAAATGGCTTATTGTCTCTGCGGGAACTTAAAATATCATTTTCATGTCTGGTATAAAGCTGTAAAATGTGCTGTGGAGGAATGGTTCTGGCGAGGCTGGGTTTGGGGGTTAATTTGCGGGTCACTTGAAAGTCATGTGAGTGGGTTGGCATTGTTATAATGTAGTTAAAGTACAGTATTTTCTTCATTTTGTCATTGTCGTTATTAGTCAAAAGACACTGTAATTTTCACACAGGTATACTTGTGTATGTGTGTGAAAACACTGCCTTTACTTAAAGAAACACTTGATTGGGCTGAACAATAACACTTATATAATAGGTCTGTATGAAAAAAATATGTCAACACTAAAATTCACCACCCTAAAAGAATCTGTAGTGAATTATGGGCTTTTTTGTGTTGCCTAAAGCTGCAAATTGGCTCGCCCACTTTTAGGGCATGGTTTCCTTTCTTTTTCCATCACAGGCTGTCTACGTCATCGCAGGGAGGCAAGCATTGTTATCCGTGTTGTTCCTTGTTTTGGTTTGTCACCTAGTGTCTGAAATTGATTAATCGCCACTAAAATTCATCTGAACATCCCGACTCTTGTCCATTTCAAACTGTGAAAATATAAAAGTGGGCAGCACAATATTTAGTTTTTATTAACATCAAATCGTAGCTCCTATGAGGAAAAAACACTATCACCTCGACAAAATTCCAAATATTGTGCTGATAGTTTTTTTTTTTTTTTAATTACCGGTTAGAGTGGACAAGTGAGTGCATATGAACTTTAGTGACAATTGGTAATTTTCGGACATTTAACAATGCAAATGCTTTGTTATTTTCTCATAGGGAGTGAAGCAGCTCCCGCTAGCTCCCCTAGCTCCTGCGGCTAGTCGAGGCAGAATTAGCTTTCAATTTCTAACAGTCAAAGTAAAAAAAGAAGGAGATCTTATTCTTACCGTCCATCGATGAGTGAGCTCGTGTCTCGGACGAGCTGCCCGCTCATGCACTCACCGCCACCGGTCAGCCAGTAGCCGGTGTTCTGCCAGAGATTCCACTTGGCATCACCGGTGCGGCATGTGATTGCTAATAAGTGGCTGAGAAAATGGAAGGAGGTATAAACTAGGCAGCCAAGATGCTCCGTGTCTACCTTCAGCCGTGTTTGCCACGGCTGGTCAACCAGTGTTTGCTACAGCAAAGGTCTGTTGCGTTGTACGCTTTATTTCTGTCCAGCCAGAGATACAGCGGCATCGCTGTGCGAGAAGGGCCGGCCTGTGTGTGTCAAGTTCGGATAAATACAAGGCCCAGAGGTTGGCTTGTCGAAATGTTAAACTTAGACTTTAAGAGCACCGACAATGTAGGCAGAGTGTCATTTACCACTGCCTTGGTATAGTACAGACACATGCACACTCTTCAATCGCAGGGGATGATGACACTTTGGTTCATTGGGGAAGGGGGTGTTCACAGATGTTGCCTCTAGTGCCACTTTATGTGCCCTCTCTCTTAGTTCAAGGGCTATTAATTTGTTTGACTTGTACTGTTGCACTTTAAAAGTACGGTAGTTTCATTTTTTTTATTTTAGTTCTATCAACTTTGTCAAAGGATAAAACCATCTGATAGTTTTTTTTCACTCTGGTTAAATTAAGATTTACAAAGGTTTATGCACTTTTGACCTCTTGAGTTTGAGTTAAAAACTATTGAGTTTTGATCTTGGGTTAGTTGCTTGAGTATAACACAATCTACGGCAAAAGAAAAAAGTGCAATATTTGGGTTGTGTTTTCAATACGTTGATATATACGTTTTACCAAAATTTGTCACATGATGTAGACAGTTAATGGTTAGTAGTAGTAGTAGGTTAGTAGTAAAATAAGTGTACTTTTACTTTACACTTGTGACCCATCAAAACCACACACCCACAACTGTGGCCTATATGGATTGCATTTAATTTGTCCAGCTGGAACCCACATATTGACTATTCAGATTCCCAGTTCAAGCCCATATAGCAAATACACATGGAATGGTTCGGACATAAAATTGCCCATTTGGAACCCTCTTATGACCCAGTCAGAAACTCTCGTAAGCCCATGGGTGCTGACACATGTGGTGCCCTGGCGGAACCTACGAGCAAAACCAGATGGAATCCTGAAAGGGAAAACACAAGTGTGGCCTCCATGGGTTCCATATCGTTCACCCAGCTGGAACCCAAGTAAGGCCCATTCAGATTCCAGTTAAAGCCCATATAACAAACACAGGTGGTACATACCTGGTCGCCACATAAAATTGCCCGTTTGGAACCCACCTAAAACCCAGTCAAAAACCCATGTAAACCCATGTGGGGTAACACAGATGTGCCCCTGGCGGAGCCCAGGGGCAAAAACAGATGGAACCCATGCCCATATGCCCATGTTAAAACCCACATGGGGCCCAGATGGACATGTTGGCTTAAACTGCTGCCCCTCTGACCCACCACGAATAAGTGGAAGAATGGATTGATGGATCACTTATATTATATTTGTAATGACCGTTTCGACAACATTTGCATCTGTTACAGAATTTATGCTCCTCGATGCAAAACAAAATTGGAAGAGCACTTATCTGCAGACCATGCAATTCATTTCTTGCTCTGCTTGTAGGTCTAGGATTGTCTGTTTGACAAACAAATGAAAAGCATTGTTTTCCTCCTCTCTCAAATGCTTTACATGTGGTTTTAATTCCTCCCAGAGCAGACCACTGCAACTATTATATTGTAATTATGATCATGATGGGATGTTTATTTTTCAATTGGCTCGATTTATGAGGCAGCTGCTGCGTGGAAAGAGACAGCAAATAACTTCAGGGTTTTGAATCACTGTTGTGTCTGTCTTGACAACCTCTGTTGAAGTTGACAAAAGGCTACGTCAAGGCACTCGGACACATTACTGGATCTTAATTTATTCAGTCATATGGCTTTCAATCCATTTTTCTCTAATGTATCACATTACAACATGAGGAGTCTTCTCCCTAGGTTCCACTGCATTTAGATCAAATGAAGAGTTATTGAAAGTGTTATCCCATGGAGCTGGTAGATTGAAAAATGTCCTCCTTTTTAAGTAACAATCACTTTGATTAGACACAGGAGCGGCCACCAAAGATATTGCCCACGGCTAATCTGCTTCTCCTCCCATGTGGTCTTAACACAGATGAACAAAAAGATTTAATGATTCAGATTTTTTTTTTCTTTCGAGTACCGACAGCTCAAAATTGGATGCAGACCATTTGTCATTCGATTGAACGTTGCACTATATAATTGCAAGTACAAGATTACAATTTTGAGTTTAAAATAAGATGTCAACATCAATATAATAATAATAATGATAATAATAATAATAATAATAATAATAATAATAATAATAATAATAATAATAATAATAATAATCAAAATGGTCAGGTATTACCAGAGCTGGGGATATCGCCTATGTGATAGACCAGTCCGCCTATCCGCCTATGACAGACGTCCAATTTGTAGGCAATAAACGATTGATGGGAATCTTTAAAAAATAGTCGAACTAAGTACAGTCGGAAGCCCATTTTTTCCTGTCTATGTAATTGTCTATTGTCAGCGAATTGGCATCACCTGTGGTTGCTTATTGCTTATTGATTGAAAACCTCATGCGTGCCAACAGACGTTCAGCTTTTCTTTCGTTTGTTGAATAGCTGCTGGACTTGCTCTGATTCATGTGGCGCCACACGAGTTCCCCGTCGTTTGCTTCCCTTTCGCGCAACAGCGTGCCATCTGCATGAACTCTGTGTGGAATCACTTCTCACTAATGGTTAAAGTAGCGGGCATTGTGAACGTAGCATAATGAAGAGCACTTATTTATGGTGGGTGAGCCAGGTGGCTCGAATTAAGAAGACCCAGTTGCACAGATTGGTTGGACAAGGTAGAACATTGTACATGGAATGAATCAAAACTTGAGTCTTGATGGTTCTGACTTCCAGATTTCCGACCAGGTGATTTTTGTGAAGCTGCAAAGTCCCAGTTGGTCCATGCTCTTTTTTTTGCCACACTGCCATTGACCAACTCTGCCGCTCCTCCTCAACCTCGGGCTTGCCACTCCCGACCTGTCCTCCTGCTGAAGATACTGTCATGTAAGATTAATCCCTGTAGAGCAGTACTTCCCTAGCCCAGGCGACTTTGAACTTCTATATCAGGCCACTGTATGAGGCTGGAGCTTGTTGGCATGACTATACAAGCCAATGCTGCTGAGGCTTCTTGGTAGGGCCAGCAATATGCGCAAGAACTGGTTAATGTTTCACTCAAAGCCCTCAACCATGGATATTGAAATAACATATTCGCGGTGGCCAAAAGATTCCGTGTTGATAAATCCATGCCTTGAATTTAGCTGGAAGTGCTGCCTTGTTCACTGCTGATAATCAGGGGTCTCACTTATCAGAGTGCACTAAAAGTGTGCACAAGTATAAAAGATGGAATTGGCGTACGGAGAAAATCAGACCGATCAAACCGTGCGTACGCACACCTGCATGACATTTTTCCTTAATCATTTATGAATGAGCACAGGTGGATCCCATCCTAATCAACAATGGGAAGGAGGAAAATTTGTATAAATGAGCGTTGCAGGCAGATGTTCCATTGAGCCTGAAACACGGCGACGGCACTAGAGGTGACGAGGAAGCGAAATTTCACAGAGCGTGAAATTGATAAACTAAATCGGAGAAGTGGAGGCAAGGAAGGGCGTACTGTTTGGCGGATTTGGAAGTGGCACATTCAATCGTAAGCGCAGCAAATGGCAGGAGGTCACTGCTGCAGTGAATGAATACGGTTCAGCAGACAGGACCGTTGAGGAAATAAAAAAAGAAGTGGTCAAACCTGAAGGTGGACGCCAAAAGGAGGATTGCGGCCCATCAGCCTGACTGAAAGACTGCTGTGCGTCAGGATGAAGGAATCATGTTTTGAGCCAGGCCATGGTGCCATAACATTAGTCAAGACCATTTTTGAGTCGCATTTGACTTGCACGTTGTGTGCACATTTTTTCAATTCACCTAAGTGAAGTCGTCATGCGTTGGTGCCCTTATCGCGATATGAGTGCAGCCAATTGCGCCTATTACGTTTGGGAAACCAGACATTGCTGAAAATTGCATTTTGATGTTGGCCCGCTCTCCCTCAGAGTACCAAAACCTGATATATCTACTGCTCATATTGATAATGCCGTCTCAAACAACAGGCAGTATTGCAGACACCGACTTCTGCGATATCCCAGACCTAAAGTATTAGTATTATTAGTTCAGAGGATTTGAGGCAGCGAGGAAAATAATGTAAATATAAAACACAAACCTGTCGCAAGTTCTCTGGTAAGTGCCGGTTGCCAGGAATGCCAAGGTGGCAAAAAACTGTGTTGGCACAGGGATAGGGTGGGACAGTCGGGTGGACCTCTGTAATCCTGGACCCAATTCAGCACATAGATCCAAGAGTATGGCTCTTCGGAATCTAAATTTGCTTATTAGCCAGTCATCATCACTGGCCAGGTCTTGGCGGTCCCTACAAACCTCCCTCCGGAGTGCCAGTGCCAGCAGTGCTTTTTTGCAATACACACAGATGTCACTGGCTCACCGCAGTATTTATATGCTTGTACGGCAATCACGCTAATGATTCACAGCTTGACACCACGTCAGTCAGATCTATCTCAATTTTAGAAAATCCATCTCAATTGATTGATTGAGAAAAAAAATCATATATACACGGTGCTATTTTGTATGGTGTTTTTTCACAGTGTGCAAACCCCGCATCATACTGTAGACCAGTATGTTTATTTTGAAAAGATGACAAGTAAATGGTACATTTTTTGGAAAAAATAAATATAAGCGAACCATTCGGTTGATATTCTAAGAAATTATACCAGAATAAAAAATACACTAACAATAAAGTTCTCTTAATTTAGTAAATTATTAAGACACTGAAATCTTTAAACACTCAGCAGCAAAAGCCTATGACACATCTAAGTATTCAAGTTAAAGCCAAGTTGTCATTACAATACATATATACACTTTTTGTGGTAAAAAAAGAAAAATACATACAATAACAGTTACAATTATTTCTAACTATATTAAAACACTTTTTATAATGAAAAAAAAAATTTTAAGTCTTTATGGAATTGCATACACTTTTTAGGCATTTAAATCTTTGAATGTTCAACAGCATAACGAATTGGATTATCTGTGTTGTGGTCGGATTTGTGTGTTGCTGAGTTGTGATGTTTCCGAGGTTCATGAATGCATCGTACTACAAGCGAGTTGAGCAGCGGAAAAAGAAGAGCGCGAGCAGTTGTACTTGGATTAATAAAAACGAGATAATTATACTACGTCTGACGGCGTGTTCCAGGAAGACGCTACAATATGACAAATCACGCTATTTAAGTATGACATTTTTGCTCCCTCGTTTGAGAAACATTCACAGTTGGATGATGCCGTCCATGTTAGATGTACTAGCTGCAACGTGGCCGCCCATCTCATGTAGCAATGTCAGCACACAACCTTCGGACTTATCCACGCACCTTTCTCCATCGGCAATGGGGAACAGGAAAGCCAGAATGTTCCCCAAACAGGAGACCACAGTGTATGCGGGGACCTTCGAGCTCTGGCTCTCACTGTTGTGCCACCACTCTCATCTCACGCATGCAAGAGTCAGCGTCCGTGCGTAAGCTCGCTCAAAAAGTGGACCAAACCGAACGCAAGTGGACCGAACCGAACATGCCATACCGAAACGTATTAATACACCCGAGTGTACCGTTACACCCCTATACACATAGTACATACACACACACACAAACACACAATACAATACCATTTTATATAGCGCATTTCACAACAGCTACTGCTGGAACAAAGCACTTTAATACAAGAACGAAATAGCAATAATATAACACAAAACATTATCCACAATAAACACCGGAAAACAGCCGAAACTATCAGTCTCAGGTCGGATCAAAAGCTAAAGAATAGAAATGTTTTTTCAAATGTGTTTTAAAAATGGACAGAAAAGGGGCTTGCCCAACATTCAAAAGGCCCTAATTTGGGGAGAACATTCCAATTGCTATTTTGACTGCTCAAAATGTTGGCCTATGTAAGGGGAACAAAAGTGCTGGCTTTACAACCTGATTTGGCTTTTGCTGGTCAGCTGAGTATGGCATATTTTAATAAACTGAGCTACATCTCGCTTTAGACATCAGACCAACCCCCGGAGTCCACAAAATGTTCATAAAGAGTGAAGTGCGTATCAGGATCTGATTTATCAAAAGAAGGCAACAACCGAAGATTCTGGGCAACATCAAACTATGAAACTCTAATGTCAACCTCTGACCTATCGTCTCTCTTCATCTCCTCTAGCTCAAGCTGCGTTTGAAACAGCTCCTTCTGCTGCTCAAATGTCAGTGTTGAACTAGGCTGAAAGCTGGCAACTTGATTGCTACTTGATTGACCACCAAGCACACCTGGCTACACAAGTCCCTGCTTTACAACAGCTTTGTGAAGGTTGGATCGAGGGGCAAGAACTAGGGTGACCATATGTCCCGATTTGCGCGGGACTGTCCCGCATTTTAATGATTTTTGATGCGTCCCGCAAATTGACTCGCTGTCCCGCATGTCTGATCGGCAGGCACCAATTTTCAAACGTGCGATTAAAATCTTGTTTTTATTAAACGCCTGTGTGTTGGGAGCAGACAACACACAGTGGCACAGTGGAGGCTATAATGGGGGCGGGTCCCTGGCTGTGTGTGTGTCTGTCGCGGGTGGGGGTGGGTGGGCGATTGTATGGTGTTCGAGCTGGTGTGACTGTCTGCGCGCGAGCCTGTGAGAGGCAGTGGTATGCTGTCAATCAAACAGCCGGGCGCACATGCAGGCAATAGTTCTTTTTAAAGATACGCCTACCAAAAACAAGCATTATAGCGACGCGTTCCATACATTTGTGATGAATTAATGAAAATGGAGGACTCTAAGTCAAGTAAGAAGACTGCAAAGAAAATGAAATGCAAAAGTTTATTTGAGCTCAAAATGAAACCACCACAAGGAGAAAAAAAATGTTCTTTTAAAAAAGACAAAAACACAAAATTACAACGAGGGGAAATAAACCCAATAGTCTCAAGTAGATAGAAGAAGCTGGAGAACAACTGGTGAGCAAAGACACGTGCAGAGTGTGCAGGTAGGCAAAATCGTCTGGCAAAATCTGAGGGTTTGGGGCGAGCTTAATAAGCCATCTGATTGCCTCCAGGTGTAGCGTAACGAGCCTTGCTCTCCAGCAGCTCTGCCCCACCTTCCTGCACGGCCCTGGGTGAGAGAGGGGTAGGAAATATGGTCAGTGTTGAGGACACAAGACAAAATCACAACCACAACAGCTTTAATAGTATCTTTTAACTGTTTATCAGTTGATTCAGGCCTTGTCTACACATAGCCGGGTTTTTTTAACAACCGTATATCCCCCCCGCCTGCGTTGGAATACACATTAAAAAAACGCATCCGCACGAAACCGCGAAAGTGCGTTTTCAAACGCATGCCAAGCCTGTGGGTGGCAGTAGGTAGCCAAATACTGTCCATTCAGAAGGAACTTCCGTCCTTTGACATCACTTCTACGAAACCAAAAACACGGCGCCAAACTCATTCGGGCGAACCGACAAGAGGTCAGAATTGCTTTTAAACCTTTCAACGAGAAGCAGTGGTTGGTTGCAGACAAATAAGTAAGCAAAATGCGCATCGAGAATGGCTATAACCAATGCAGCGCCGCGAGAATCCATGTTGACTCGCATGAAAACACAAGTCGCGCAATGACGTCAAAGCATTGTTGTTGCACGGTGACGATGTAAATCTCCGGGTGTAACCGGCCACAGCAAAACGCGCATCCGGAGATATCCGTAAATCTCCTCTGCGGCCGGAGTTTTGCGTTTTCACTGAAAAAAGTCCGGGGACGCGTGGATGATAGGGCTAACCGCAGGTTTATATCCGGCGTTTTCAAAAACCCTGACTACATGCAGACAGGGCTTGAGTCAAAATGTAATCAATAATCTTGATTAACTGCTCCTTACTGCATTTAAGCCAACTCAGAAGATGACTGAAAGTCAACCAAACATATTTTTTTCAAGTATATATTCCCAGCAGGCCCACTTGTTGAAACAAGGGATTCTGATTAATTTTGTGTTTGTGGAATATTAGTTAAGCAGCGAAATGCACTCGCTTTTAGCCATCTCTGGGAGCGGCCATTTTCGGCCAGTCACGGCTGACCTGTTTTCCGAATCTGAGCCGTGATTGGTCATTGTCAGCAGTTGTGATGTAATTTTCAGTCGCCAGAAGACAAAATGGCCGCCCCCAGAGATGGCTAAAAACGAGTGGATTAACACTTATTCCACAAACGCAATATTTATCAGAATGGAATCACACGCTCCATCGCCAGAGAAATCGAACTAACTGGACTCTAGTCTTTGTGCCATCTCATATGGTGGGGTCCTTATGCACATCGAAACCGGTGGACGAATCCCTGAAGATGATCCTGAGTCGATGTACGGAAAGAGGGAAAATGAAAGCTCCAACCACATTCACTGCTGCCTAAAATAGAACACCGCGAGAGGAGGATTTCCACCTTTACGAGACCCAGACAAGGTCTTGAGTGAGCACAAATACTAATCAAAACAATACACAAACAAAAACACCCAAAATTTGCCAAACTACAAACAATACCAAAATTAGTCCAATGCAAACTACACAGGTGAACTAATTTAGCAAATTACTTAAGACTAGATACCACTTGTCACAGGCCGGCTCAAAGCCTGTAGCAAAGAATGAGGGGACGCAGACAACAGCACAGGCCAGTTCAGTGATGTATTGTAAATAATAAAAAGGAACCAAACAAAACTAGAAACAAACAAACAAATAAACAAGTGTATTGTCTGAGGACAGACAAAGAGTGTGACTAATGAGGAGCACACGTTTGTGATGGGAGAGTTAGGTGGCTCCAATTAAGAGGACCCTCCCCTGCCTGCCTGAGGAACCATCCCAGCAGGACAGGGGAGGGGTCGTGACACCAGACACTTAAGTAAAGCTCTTGTAAATGTCCTATGACCACACTACAGGCGGCAGATGGTAACGGCAGGATGAACAAGGCCCCAAATAAATATGTAATCCCCTCCTCAAATGGGCTGCACATCCATCAGCAACTTTATTGCAGCTCTGCACAGTAGTATGAACGAGACACCCTTCTTTGTCTGTAAAATGATTGGAAGGTATTCTGTGGGAGTGTTTACATTAATGTATGAGCAACAGAGGACAAAAGGCAAATTATTTAAATTTTCCCATTTGATGATGTACCTATTTGCGATGAGAAGAACACTTGTACCATGGCCAATACCCATGTCTTCACACATTAAGACAGTAAGTGTAAGCAATTCTCTTCACCAAGGCAATTTGGAGAATAGGTTTAAGGATTTGCAAACAGGAGGAAACTACTTAGATTTATACCACGTTACTGTTATGAACAGCAAGTTGTGAATGCCAGGTAGATTAACAACACTGGTTTATTTTACAGAAATGGTGCAACAATGATGCACCACAACGCTTGCAACACGCAAGCATAAAACAGGATGACAATGGTCGGTGTTAATTCTAATTAGGTGGGTAAGCAATAAATTAAACGAGGTGGGCTAAGCCACAGAGAAATAGAAGCAAACGCAGAGGAGAAAAAAATGCAACCAGGAAAACATTTACTAATTGAGGAAGCAGGTGTACTTTGAGGAAACAGAGAATGCTCACCCTGTCTCTGAAACACAAAATATAACCTGAGACAGAAATGACGTTACATTCTATGGGTGACCAATAACTTTGAACACGCTTTGAAAAGGCTTGAGGAGTAACTGGATGAACAGGTTCTGTTTATTATGTAATGGAGTAGTACAATACAATGCAGATGTTTTTTTTGTTTTGAAGTGGGGCTGGGGGGACGGACTGCCTGACAGACCAATGAACTTCTGACGGACTAACTGACCAACTTAACTGACGGACTGACCAACTGATGATTACAATTCGGTTCTGCTTGGAAAATTACAGACTGACGAATGACCAGAGCTGGGCATTTGACCGTTTTTTGCCGGTCCATCATCCGTTCGACCTGGGTACCCTTCTGGCCTCCTCCCTCCATCCTTATTCATAAAAAGTATCGTCCTCTGACCCCATCCATCCTTGTCCTTTTAAAGCGGTTCCGTCCTTACATCCGCCCCACCCACCACAAAAACGAAACAAAAAATGTCAGTGCATGATGCCGCGGGAGAGATGTTAACGGCAGACTTTTTTTAAAGCTCATTTTCAGGCTAATTTACTATTCGGATCCACTTACCGCATGGGTACCCACTTCTGGGTTTACAGTTTGACGAACTGCTTATCAGCACACGCAAGTGAGCGAGTCGAAAGTTGTAATATAACTGCTTTATTTAACAGCTGTCATATGTTTATATGTCAAAGCAGCTGATGTGAGAGAGGTCAGTCTCCGAACGAATAGGCGGAGACGCCTGGTCCAGGGATCCATTGGTCAGCTCTTCGAGTTGCTGATTGGCTCGCTGGTTCTGTTGAGGGCATTTCTGGCGGTCTGATTCAATTGAAGTCAATGTTCTTGGCTCAGGCGGGCGCGGTTGCGTGCAGGATGATGCGTTTCAAGCGATGGGACGCGGAGCAAAGCACCAAAAATCCGCCCATTCGGCGCGGCTAAAACAAGTGAACCTTTTGCCCTCTTTGCCTCACGGCAGCCAGTCAGCATAGGGGAGTACTACGTCACTCGCAGCTTCCTGTACACTCGGTGGGTCTTGTGTGGGATTATCGTTGTGGTTTGTGGACATCCAGAGCTATATAACACGGGCAGCTACCAGTACCGGAACAAGAAAAAAATAGACCAGGCTTGGAGAACCGTGAGAGAGGAGTTTGTTATACATGGTATGTTTTTACCTCCTTTAGCTTTTTACAGCTGTTGATCTTTACCGAGACGGCAATATTTGTTTGCATTAGCTTTAGCACAACTAAAGCTACGTACTTCTCCAGCAGCGGACAGTCAAGCGACATGCTGCCGTCACTCGCCGGTGTGCTGGCTCTGAGGCTGCTCGCGATACTGTGTATCATCACATGTCATACTAGTAGAACTTCCGCTGTATCTCCTGTTGAAAAATCTCCTGCGCAGTTGGGTAACTAGTGGTGCGTTTGAAATGTTCGGAGGTAATTTATGTCGTTTGCCCATTTCGCTGAGTAGGTTGAGATGAACTTTGGCCGCCTCGCGACCACGTCACATGCATGAGGGACGATTAATGGGCGGACTAAAATCCACCTCTGCCCTTGCTTAGTCCGTCCCTTTTTTAAAACGTGTCGCCCCCCCCAAAAAGGGGCCGTCCGTTCGGGACGGAGGGGCGGACCATTCAGTCCCCAGGACAGACTGCCCAGCTCTGCGAATGACCTCTGATTGATACACAGATCTAGACAACTATTCACACATTGACGTTGAACATGAGCAATCAAAACACATCAGTCATCAATTTAATGTAACTAATAAATTAATAAAACAAGTGCATATAAGCCATTTATGGTTGAAAATAGATGTATACAATTTCACATTAACATTTTTATATGTGATTCATGTGTTGTAAAATTCTGCCCTAGTTGTGTAAAAAAAAACGAGGCAAGTATATGCTTACAATGGAAACTGCAGTAATTAAGCCATTTACCATATTCAACTTCACATCTCATTATCTCTTACTCTTACTTCAAAGAAAATAACAATTAAAAGCATAACTGTACATCTAATGTTTAAAAACAGAACATATTCCACTCATATGCTTATTCAGGGTGGTTGGCACAGTACACAATGCAACTCATTTGCACCGTATCACTGTGCAAGTAGTCAAACAATATTCAGACCATTTCAAGGTAAGAAAAAATTGATGTTATTGTATCAGTATGTGACAATGTATTGGTGATTATCCAGTATTTCCAAGATAGTTTTTATTTTTATTCATCACTTTTTAGAGCTTATTGTCAATGCATGTCAGACATACCACTGTTTAGCATGACGAGGTTAATGAGAGGCAGCTGTGTTGCAAACACAACTTTTTTGCATTGCAAAACAGTCAAATGTCAGCTCAACAGCCATTGCAAGAAAAATTATGGTTGATGTGCTTTATTGTTTTTGTCATACTTTTTTTTGCGAGGTAAAACTAGTAAATTCAAAACAAAAGATTTCATAGAATTGATTAAGATCCACATCAATCCAACACAAAATAAGCTTTGAATTGCTTTCCATATATATTGTAAGTTCCTTTGAAGGTATTCTATCAAATTCAGAACTAATAATATAGTAAAGTTTATGCATGTCTACCCATCTTGCTATTTTGTCTTCTGGTGAGGGTGTGAGCCTGTGTGCCACAACATACCAGACTGACTGGCTATTGTCTGGGCAGGCCCAAGTTACTTTGTTTTTGGGTGATAGTCAGAAAGTATTGTCCAAGAGTGCGACATGAGAGCCCCAAAATGAACTTGTTCAAAACCAGGTCAAAGTGCTATATGCTTTAAATCAAACCTTCTTGCAGTGTGCTCTTTAAATTCTTTTTTTTTTTTTTTACACTTGAACAGCTTCACTACCTTCATATAAAGATGTGCATTTGAAAAACTGGCACAAATAACCAATTGTACAATGAAAATTAACTCTGAATAGTGATCTATTTACATTGGAGGCATGGTAGACCCTCACAAAGGATCAGCGGCCCCTTTGCAAAATAAGTAATGCTGTAAACTGTCCATGGATATGAATGCTTCTATGTCTATTAGTGCCCTCTAATTGGCTGTCGATCAGACCAGGGTCTTCCCTGCCTCTGACCCAAAGTCATCTGGGATAAACTCCAGCTCATCCATTGGCTTTCGCTTTTATGACATATGATGTTCTGGGATTAGAAATGGTGCGTTGAACTAGTTTGTGCATTAGTGTAAGAATGTCGGCAAATAGTACAAGAAGGCACACTCAATTAATACCGCCCTATCTTACAAACGCATTATTATTCCTTTACTGGAAGAGTATCTAAAGACAACATACATGTAAATAAAATATATGTGGCCTGTTTAATTAGGACACAAGAAAATAACTACTGTTGGAATATATGGATTATTTTCACAGATGCTGATTCAGCAGTGCCAAGTGAAGTCAGTGAAATCAGTGTCGAGAATAAATGTGTTCTGATGATGTGGGTGCGGCAGATGTGATCAGATTTAATCTGTAAAGAGGTCACTTCAGATATTCGCAATCTATTACCATGGGAACTGTTGCACTGTTAAGGGTGGTCGTCAGGGAAACCGGTCTGAATCCTGGCCTTTTTCTCTTTTCGTCTGACTCACTTGTTACGCACTGTTCTCATGCGATTTGAAAATAGCCATGTGCACAGAGTGTGTTCAGGATAGCTACAGAAGGAGGAAAGACCAAACATACATTCACATGGCGATCTGGGCAAAACAGTGGAATTAGAGCAGGAGCTTTACTTGTTCATACATTTGTACATGCATTTCTGGAATTGTGATTATGAAAATTATCTCTTTTAAAAATTATGGAAACTACTAGGAAAATCAATGCAAGCATGGGGAGAACATACAAACTCCACACTCAAAAGCGAGAGCCGAGTCCAGGACATCTCAATGATAATTTTGGCGAGGATTTCTTTTAACCAGCGACTACAGTACGTCACAGGGGGGGTAATGAGTTACGAGGAACGCCCACCGATTACTCCTGCAGTGTAGCCATCTTGTACCTAAATAAAGGCCTAGATAGACCAATCCGACGTTGGCCAACTGTGACCGACGCTTACCCCCTGTGGTGTCGGGACCAGTTGGCAGCTCTATATGAAACTGTGTCTGTGTGTGTGCGCGAGTGTATGCACCTTCCATCACTTACGATTCATTGAAGAAATCCATAAGTTGTCGCATAAGTGCAGCGGGCCGAGATATGGCCACTTTGCACCCTCGAGACACAGCACGATGGACACGAGATAGTGGTTTGATTATAATTGCTTTATTGGACCATGAGGGGGACTAGTAAAAGAAGCTAAAACAAGGGGACCTGGGCCTGCACAATAAAATACGAGAAAAATAGCAACAATAGTAACAGAATAAATAAAACCAAGTAAGGACAGGTGGGAGGAGGTCAGTAGGGCTGTGGTTGGCTGAGCCCAACGGTCACGTGGGGTTTAGGCATGCTAAAATTTATACTCACGATTAAAACACAGCACTCACTAAAGATATAATTTATACACAATTAAAACACTGCACTTCCTAAAAGTATAATTGACACACATGATTAAAAACTGCACTCACTAAAATATAAAACGTCACCCTTCCGTCGGGTATCGCTCACGGCACACGGGCATGCGGAGACATACACTGTCGACAGGCAATTTCATAAGTACGCGCACCCTTGGGTCGGCCCCACTACTACTAAATGAACTACTGCTGTCGAATGCTCCACCTCCCATTGGCTGCAGTCTCCCTCCCACGGTCTCGCAAAAAAGGTAAGCCCATTGCTAAAAGTTCAGGGATTATTAACCCCCTTAAAATATTGCTAAACTATGCTACGGGAGCGCCGGTGCGCAAGGGGAGGGGAACTGTCCTTGCACGAACGTCGGCTGTGGTGTTTCGTCGGCGTGCGTGGCACCGCGGGTCGCTCCTTCACCCTCTAAGAGGTTTCGCTCGGCGTGCGGGCGTGCGGGCGGGCGGGCTTGCGGGCGGGCGGGCTTGCGGGCTTGCGGGCTTGCGGGCTTGCGGGCTTGCGGGCTTGCGGGCTTGCGGGCTTGCGGGCCACTGCTTCTCTGCTGCCGGTCCTCTCCCTTCCACTGCCGATGGCACCGTATTTATGGCCCTGGCTCACCTTCCGTTGGCCAATCAGGCTGGCCCGGTCCTCATCACGCCATGATGAGGGACACCTGGGGAGGAAGGTTGCGCTCTCTCTCACACACGCACACACCTGACACGCCCGCTTCTCCCAACAACCATGCTGCCTACATTCGCTCGTTACATAAGCGCTGACACTAGTTGCTGCATTGAGAGCCCGATTCACAGGCCTCAGCAGTGGTAGGCAGCTACTTGGCCCACCACCACCAACAGCTAGCCCCACCACCTACTGCCAGTCGTGACACTACTGTGTAGTTGCTAGCATAACCACCCTTTGCTAGCCAAAGCACCAATACCATCAGCGGTGTCCAGGACCTTTTCTGGGACTCTGGCCTCACTGCGCAGCTGAAGCACTTCTCGCGACAGCGCATGCAACGGCGGGACGGCGCGAACGTGCCGGCGAGCGAGGGCGGGACTGCACCAGCGAGCCAGCGAGCGACGGCAGGATAGCTGTACTTCCATCAAAAACATGCCACCAAAGCAGAAGCCAGAGGTAAAGTATTTAGCGATGCCCACGGGGAAGATATTAATAGTCTAACGGACACTGTTACAGACTATATAAATTTCTGCATGGAGAACACCATACCCACTGGGACAGTAAGATGTTTATCCAACAACAAACCCTGGGTCATACCAGACATTAAAGCTCTCCTGAAGGAGAAGAAGAAGGCTTTTGCGTCAGGTGCAGCGCCAACTGAGGAGGAGGATCAGAGAGGGGAAAAGATCCTACGGGAAGAAGATGGAGGAGCAGCTGCTGCAGAATAATGCCAGGGGAGTCTGGAGGGGCCTGAAGACCATCTCACGCCACGGACAACCCAAGACCCGTACTGGGGGGACCTGCACTGGGCAAAAGAGCTGAACCTCTTTTTCAATAGGTTTGATCAAATGCCTGCCCCCGCTCATTCTCTCCTGCTGCAGCCCCCACCTAGTCCCCCTGCTGTGTGCGTCACCCCCTCCTCTCCTTTCCCCACAGTCTCCAGCTCCCAGCTACACCAGACAGCCACCACTCCCTCCTGCCCAGCCTTGGCCTTCACAACATCGCAGGTGAAGAACCAGCTGAAGAAGATGAAGGCAGCGGGTCCAGATGGCATCAGCCCCCAGCTCCTCAAATCCCGCGCAGACCAGCTGTGTGGAATAGTCCAGCACATGTTCAACCTGTGCCTGAAGCTGGGCAGAGTCCCCCAGCTGTGGAAAACATCCTGCCTGGTCCCGGTGCCAAAGACCCCCCCATCCGAAGGAGCTCAACAGCTTCAGACCAGTGGCGCTGACGTCTCACCTGATGAAGACCCTGGAGAGACTGGTCCTCATCCACCTGCGCCGGTGTGGATGATGTCATCATCTACCTCCTCCACACTTCACTCTCCCACCTGGAGAAGGCGGGGAGCACTGTGAGGATCATGTTCTTTGATTTCGCCGGTGCTTTCAACACCATCCAGCCCATGAGACAAGCTGGAGCGAGCGAGGGTGGCCCACTACCTCACCACATGGATCCAGGACTACCTCACAAACCGGCCACAGTATGTGAGGACACAGGACTGTGTGTCTGACGTGTTCCTCTGCAGCACGGGGGCGCCGCAGGGAACTGTCTTGGCTCCCTTCCTGTTCACCCTCTACACCTCGGACTTCAACCACAACACCCCTACCTGTCACCTGCAGAAGTTCACTGACGACTCTGCGATTATCGGCCTCATCACAGACGGAGACGACCGGGAGTACAGAGAACTTACTCAGGGTTTTGTGGACTGGTGCCAGCAGAACCGCCCCCTGATCAATGCGGGGAAATCCAAAGAGCCTGTGGTGGATTTTTGCAGGCGCCAACACTCTGCACCTGCACCAGTGAATATCCGGGGAACAGATGTTGAGAGAGTCTCAACTTACAAGTACCTGGGTGTTCATCTGAACAATAAACTGGACTGGAGCGACAACACAGACGCTCTCTATAGGAAGGGTCAGAGCAGACTCTTCCTACTCAGGAGGCTGAGGTCCTTTGGGGTTCAGGGGACACTCCTCAGGAACTTTTATGACTCGGTGGTTGCATCGGTCATTTTCCAGGGAGTGGTCTCCTGGGCAGGCGGCGTCTCGGCCCGGGACAAGAAGAGGCTGGACAAACTGGTCAAGAAGGCCAGCTCTGTCTTGGGCTGCTCCCTGGACTCAGTGGGGGACAGGAGGATGATGGCTAAACTGTCATCAATCCTGGACAACCTGGCCCACCCCTTCCAGGGCACTCTAACAGCACTCCACACCTCCTTCAGCGACAGACTATTACACCCTCGCTGTGCAAAGGAGAGATACTGCCACTCCTTCTTGCCTGCTGCTGTCAGACTGTTTAACAAGAACATTGGGTAGTCTCTACAAACTGGCGGACATTAGTGCAATTGTGCAGTCCTGCACCTGAGCTCATATCGTGCAATACTCAACATTCCCCACTACTGTATTTTTATTTTTATTTTTATCCAATGCTATTCCTTATATTTCACTGCAGCACTTATTTACAGTATTTTTCCTCTGTTCTATGTACAAGCTAAAATGAGTGTTTCTTCATACTTTATTTGTAGATGTATGTTGCCGTGTATAAACATGTGTATATACACATGGTTACTGCGTATATTTACATAGGTTTGATTCTGAATGTTTGCTGTTAATGTTATACATTAACAACTACATTATGCTGCCGTCTCTGTGTGACCTATATCTTTGCTGCTGTAACGCTGAAAATTTCCCCACTGTGGGATCAATAAAGGCCTTAACAGTTTACAGAGAAGGAAGTTGAGGACATTAAAGTAAGTCATACTAAACAAATGGAACACTGCAAAAATATGCAAACAGAAATATATAAGGTATGTGTCTACTGGTTTTAACTGATAAAATCTAGAAGGACAATGAAAGAGAAACAACTTGGTCATATATGGAGTGGAGGAAACACCAGGAGAGACATGGTCAGACACAGAGGAAAAAATAAGGAAAATCTTTAAGACAAACTTCAGCTGCAGGAAAAGGTTGAGGTGGAGTGAGCACACCAGACAGGGAAACCCGAACCTGGGAGGATGAGGCCCAGGCCTATTGTTGTTAAATTTGATAAACACAACCATAAAACAAGGGTTTTACAAATAGCAAAGAACCTCTCTCTCTCTCTCTCTCTCTATATATATATATATATATATATATATATTTATATATATATAGATGTATATAATATATATAAAATAATAAATGAGGACTTTACAGAAGCCCATCCATCCATCCATTATCTGTACCGCTTCTCCTCACAAGGGTCGCGGGGCGTGCTGGAGCCTATCCCAGCTGTCTTTGGGCAGTAGGCAGGGGACACCCTGAATTGGTCGCCAGCCAATCGCAGGGCACACAGAGACAAACATCCGCACTCGCAATCACACCTAGGGGCAATTTAGAGAGTCCAATCAACTTACCATGCATGTTTTTGGAATGTGGGAGGAAACCGGAGTACCCGGAGGAAACCCACGCAGGCACGGGGAGAACATGCAAACTCCACACAGGGAGGCCGGAGCCGGGATCGAACCCACGACCTCTGAACTGTGAGGCGGACGTGCTAACCAGTCGTCCACCGTGCCGCCCTTTACAGAAGCCATCCGACAAAAAAGAAAAAAAGAAAATAATTGATTGAGGAGAGATTGCCTATCTACGTTATGATAAACTCATAATTCACCCTCATACTAGTACGCCAAGACAGCAGCAACATGTCCAATATCAATATCTATATATATATATATATATATTATATTGCTCATTATTACTGCCATAGCTGACATACTGTATGGAGATATGGGGTCATACAAAACATACTCTCAGTCCCTCTTTAAGCTACAAAAAAGAGCCATACGAATTATTAACCACTCATCTTATATAGAATCAACAAATCCATTATTTATCAAATTAAACACTCTCAAAATCTATGACTTAGTTGAATTTAAAACAGCACAAATAATGTACAAAGCCTACAATAATCAACTTTGCCACAGTATCCAGAAGCTGTTCAAAGTCAGACAAGGTTGTTATAGTCTTAGGGGTACAAGTGTCTCTAAAAAATCAAGGATAAGAACAAAAATGTGTGTTTCTGCAAAAGGTGTGAATTTACGGAACAATTACGAAATACAACTGAAGAGTTGTGAATCATTTTCGGTATTTAAAAAGAGGTTTGAAAATATAGTATTACTATAGGTAGGACTCGACAAGTTTTTTACGTCTTCCTACTCCCCTTGAACATATAAACTTTACTGAATTAAGATAGATATTGATTTTTTACTTAAATATTTTTTTTTGATTTTCTTCATATCTTGTTGTATTTATATGTTCAATCAATCAATCAATCAATCAATAAGACTTTTAACAGCTTTTATTTCTTTCAATTCAGCAATTGCTGGACCGTTGACATGGGTTGGATCCACAATGAGCAGTCGTCGGGGAATGAGCTGAAGGTAAACTCTTTGCTGCCCACCCAGCCAGAGAAAAATAAGACCTTAGGTCTACCCTGGGATCTGATATTCACCATGTGCATGTGCATCCATGTACATGTTTTCTATAATACTGTATGCCTGCAATATGTGTGTATTCTTGCGGCTGGGAGATTCAGATGAGTAGGAATAACAGATCTGATACTCGGTTCATATGGCAGATGAAAGAAACATACTATTCTCTCATCTCACAAGTGTGTGTAGCTGAAAAAGGAGTTCTGGCAGAGGAAAAAAAAACCTCCAGTGAGCACATTGCAGATTTAGGTGCCGCCGCTTCTTCAGCCCTCAGCTAGACAGAAACTGAATGATAGTTGACCTTTACAGAAAAATGAAGAGGCTTCTACTGTTTTTCCTCTTGGGAGAAAATCCCAACACACCTCGATCAAAAGGCTTCCTTAGGCTGATGGCAACAACTCCTTGCAAAGTAACCCGAGTACAAGATGGTTTTTGAATGTTTGATGCTTTTACGGTTTCCATATATATTATTGTAGCTGTAAATCATGTATGGCCACAAAATAACCCCATATTTATTAAATGATTCATGATTATGACTGTCCTCTACAATCCTTCCATGTCTTTCTTATTGCACTATATTATCCTGCTACAGCTGCCCTGTGTTGCTTCTGTCTCCATTTTATCACACTCACTTTGGATTAATAGTCTCCCGAGTCCCATTTTAACACAAGCCATAATACTTTCAATTGAAATAACACTATTTCCCCCCTATTGTTGAAAGGCTAAAATAAATCATTTGTCACATACAGGGATGGTTTCTTCCATGTACAACCACTGGAGGGCACTCTTTGGACACAGTTCATCAAGCTTTTGATGTACTGTACTGCTCTAAAAGCCACAACGTCGGAGATTTCTTATTCTACCACCAAGAGATTGACGATTTGGGATTGGGGATTACTTTTTGTACGAATGCAAAAATTGCATTGCAAAAATATATTTGTTTGATTTTGCATCTCAAAAAGATGCATTCACGATTGGAAGGTTTAATGAGTAAAGAACAGTTAGAGTCTCTTACGAAATCCCAATTGATTTGATTCAGTGGTGTAAAGACAGACATTTTGATTTGACTTGAATGCAGACTGACCTCATGCTGCTATGGATTTTTTACCATCTCCCGAGAAGTGAATGCAAATATTTTTTCAAGGGAGATGGGGGGAAAAAAAGTGGGAGAAGGCACATACAATACCAGTGAGCAGCATTAAATGACCAACATGAACAAAAGCCCAAAAGAACTGTAGATCTCATGTTGCCAATAGACGTAATCTTTTTCCCAATACCTCATGAATTGTTTGACAGCAAGAGAAAAATCCTGCAGCACTCTACAGGAAATATTTTTTTTTCTCTGCATGCACTCAAACTAAAACCATATCACATCAAAGATTGTCACTATGGTACATTATCTTACATTTTTTAATCTAATGGAAAACTGAACCTCATCATTAAACTCATGTTGAAGCTCATAATTGGTTCTGAAAGCCGTAAAAAGATGTAGCATAAAAGGGCTGGTAGCTGTCTGTTTTTGGCTGTTTTTCACACAGAGAATAAATCGAGTACAGTGGTCAGCAGTGTTGACAGGTAGTGTACAAAAATCATTTAATTAAAATGAGTGAAATCAGTGTTTGTTATTGAAAATGGAAGCCAAGATTTATCCAAATGTACAGTTGGAAAAAAAGTATGTACCCTTGGGAATATCTTAAAGATCTGTATAAATTGGTCATAAAATATGATCAAGAAAAGAGTCTTTAAGAACTAAATACATTACTTACAAGGTGATTGAGAGAGTACAGTGCAGAATGCTCCATGAAATAAAACAACAACAAACAACAAAACGCTGACACATCCAACATCTCTGTTGACAAATCCACTATCCGTAAAACATTCAACAAGAATTGGCTTCATGGGTGAACACCAAGGAGGATGCCTGGCCCGGGGGGTCTGGCGGCCGCGTAACGAGCCTCTCACGCGGGCACAAAATTTGCCAGGAGAGGCCCGGTGCTCCGACTGGGCGTAATTTTACTAAGATGCTGTGGCATGACAGGGCTATTCACACCAGACATCCCAGAAATGTTGCTGAATTGCAATCGTTTTATAAAAATTTCATCTTGATAATTGTGCGCATCTGATCTGCAACTACAGGAAATATTTAGTTGAGGTTATTGCTGCCAAAGGAGGGTCGACCAGTTCTTATTCTTACATTATTCGTCACTGCCCTGTGAATGTTTACATGCTTTTTTGAAAAATAAATAGGAAAACATATATTTGTTTGTGTGGTATTGGTTTAAGCAGACTTGTTTTTTAAATGAAGATCAGACCACATTTTATCACCAATTTATGCAGACATTAAAAAAAAAAATCCAAAGGGTTCACATACCTTTTCCTCCTACTGCACATAATTTGTGTGTATTGGCGAGGAGCAAGGATTGATTCTAGGATCAAAGGTTCATGAGTGTTACAAAGAAGTCTGCAAGGCCCGGGATTTGTATGTGGAGGTTGGAGTTGGTAGGGAGGCTGTCAGGTGGGATGCAACAACCGGCAAGTTAGGGGGAGAGCACTAAGAACTCTCAAGAACTTAAAAAATGTGCATGGTACCAGTATGCAAACACATGTTGGCATCAGCATGCATGCACATGTAGGCACGCACACTTATACTTGTTACTCTCTCTGTAACTGAGAATTCATTGTTTTTCATACAATCCACAATTAGGGTTTCATAATATAAAATACACGCATCTAAAACCTTGCTCAACACACTCATAATACAAACCGGTAAAAGCAAGGTCTTTCTGAGCGTACCACACATACTACGACCAACACTGTTAAATTAAATTAAACTTATTTTCTAATTATGAGTGGGCTCCATCACAGATAAACATAAAATCAAAAAAAAAATGAAGATTTGAAAAATCCCTATTCGTGGCCTAGGGTACACACTGTAACTTTTCATCAGTCCCCTTATATTTAATTGGGAACTGTTTTGAATCCTGTAGAGGTGTTTTTTTTTTCTTTTTCAGAAAATGCCTTTGATAAGCTAAAATGGCCTTATAGTTGTAAAGTGCTTCCCCAAGGCCTAGTTCACACATAAAACACATTTTCAAATGTTAAAAGATCTGTGACAGACACCACACACAAAAAAAAAATCTGACATTTAACCGTTTTTTTTTTGGGTCTATTGCGTGTGGTCTGCTCTGATAATTTCAAAACAGAACTCCACACAAATAAAGATTCTGTTCCACCACTGATTTCAAAGCAAGTCCTCTGAGGCAGGGATCTCGCGTGATCACACTTGATCTCACAAAAACAAAGGTGAACAGACACACTTCTGCCTATGCGCTAATGGTTGACAAGTGTCTCTGAATTTTGGCCTTTGAAGCAGGAGTGTTGTAAAATGGTGATGTCTTCAGTGGCTGTGACTTCTTACAAAATCCGGACAAAAAGAGCCCAACGGTCTTTATGTGTGTACCCGTCCTGAGCAGACTCACGCAGCTAGCGCAGGCTTGCCTCTTGGTCACTACCCTCACAATCACCGTGTGATTGACGGTGATTGTGAATGGTTCAGCGTGTGCTTTTTGTGAGCTGGGAAATCTTTGTCAAATTTGCATAAAAATCACCAGTCAATACCCTTTAATCCCCCTAATACAAATCACCTTCTGACACATACAGGTTGATTAGATGGTGGCGTGACTAGTATACTTGCATTACCAGTGTGGGGCGTTTCATGTTGTGATGGATGAGAATACACTGTCATGTTAGTATGTCTCCATGGGATGATGGATGGGCTTGGATTCAACTGGGAGGTCAATGGCCACCATCTACTGCACAGTGAGCAAAGGGAGAACACGAAATATCCATTTCTGACGACAACCTGCTTGCTCATGTTTTCCGACGCTTGGAGTTATTTCCAATATCTTAGGTGGTGTGGTTGTTTTATGTCTTGGGCTTTCTTTCTCTTGTCTGCCCCTCCTTTCGGAGTGTGTCGTGTTACGTGGAGTGTAAAAGATTTACCAAGAGCGCCATGGTCAGGTGAAGTGATGGATCATTTGGTAAATATATTGAATGGACTATGTTCCTAGGAGCAACATTGGCTTGAATTGGGGAAATTGACCTCAATTCTAAATTCTCGGCTTCAAATTTAGACACTAGAGGTCGCCAGTGCTTTAACACAAGGCCACAATTCATGCAGAGAGACAGGTTCAATGCAACATTCTTTCAATATTCAATGCAACAGATGATATATAATATCATTTTATATTGATGTATTATGTACTAGTTGCACTACATGTTTGCTGTGCACCTTCTGTACTTATTTGCTATGATATGTTGTGATCATTTTCTATGTTTCATTCTTGTATTTGCTATGTTTTGATGTGTTGTTGTTTATCTACAACCTTGTTATTGAGATTGCTTTGCATGCTTAGCTATTGCCACATACATACTCAGTAATTGCTTACTTAGATGCTATGTTTGTGCCATGTACATATTCACACAATATGTTACATGTGATGAGAGTTGTAACTATGCTAGACCCATTACTACACGTGCAGAAAAAATGTAGTAATGTGATTGAGAAACATAAGGTTGATTTTATTATTACTTATTGTGATATAGGAACTGGTGAAGCCTTAGGATAAAAAGGAAGTATTAGCCTGAATGGTGGAATTTTATAAAAGCAATGTTTGATTGTACATTTGTAGGAAGATGATGGGGTGATGCTGACTGTATGCCACTGAACAGGACGTATGATTTATGGTCACACACCGATATGCTCTGTTGAACACAAGCAGATTTCCAAATATGGAGTAAAGGTAATTCGGACAAGGGTGAACGATGAGGTAATGCCAGAAGAAAAACCTCGTCTTTTACAGTGGAATTTTCCATGACATCATCTCGAAGCTTCCAGAAGAATGAGGACCTATAAAAGGCCTCGGCCTTCAGAGATCATTGCTCTCTTTTCTTGCTGCCAGCCAAGAGGGGCGCATAGCGAGGAGCTGCGTGGATGAAGTTAGATTTTTGCCTTTTGATTCTCTCGTGTAAGACGCTGCGACAAAAGGACTTATTTATCTTCTTTTGGACTTAACCAAATGACAGCAACGATAAGGTAACATTCGGAAAAACACTCAACAGTATTGCGTTTAAGAGAGCCGGTTAGACAGCTTACTTTTCCGAATTCCAAATACCTTGTCGATGAATTAGACTTTGTGTTGATTAAGGACTGATCAATCTTAATTCCAACCAAATTAGACTGATGCTTAATTTTTTCTTTACATCACATTTATGTTTTTAATTGCATTAAGCCAATTTATTTATTTTAATCATTTTCTTAAATTCATGCTCTTTTATTATTAAGGTTTATCCTTTCAATAATAATTAACAACTGGATTTTGTTGAATTATCTCAATTATTGGAAGTTCAGATTTTGGATGGCTTTGCTTATAAGACCAATGAGTGATATCATTTTCATAGTATTATGATAAAACGATGTCCTTTTCCAATTTGATTATTATCTTTTATCACTATTCGTGTTAATTGTTTCCAATTATTATTTGACTATTGTAACCATGGGCGGCACAGTTGATTGGACTCTCTAAATTGCCCCTAGGTGTGATTGTGAGTGAGGATGTTTGTCTATGTGTGCCCAGTGACTGGCTGGCAACCAATTCAGGGTGTCCCCCACCTACTGCCCGAAGACAGTTGGGATAGGCTCCAGCACGCCCCGCGACCCTTGTGAGGATAAGCGGTATCGATAATGGACGGATATTGTAACCATTTTATTTCACAATTATTGATTGTAGTACGCATCTGGCGTTTTCAACATTGACTCATGATTATTGTATTATTTATTTATACCTTTATTAAAATTTACTTTAAATGATCAAATAATCTTTGTCACCTTATTATTTTCTTTTATTTCAACCATTCGACCTTTTTAATGAATAACTGCACCCATAATAACGGTATATGCCATAAATGAATTCAAAGTGCAAACGATTCTTATGAGGTAGAGCTGCATTAAAAACGAAAGTGGTCGGATCATTCGCCTTAAGTCTAAAGTGTCACTCAATAAGAGCGCGTGGGCGAAGGAAGACGAGGAAGACCTCGTAATATTAAGGCAGTTAGTACCTAGACGTGCACAAAATCACTTTTTTTTCCATGAAATTTTTCCAATTAATGACTTCATTTGTGGGCCAAATGACTAATTTTGAGGAGCATTTTTTTTTACCCCGGTTAATCCCAGGGACCTGAAGAATTTTATTAAACAATAAAAATATGACAACAAAATGAGATGGTTGAATGTAGGGCTGCTGCTATCGAATATTTCAGTATTTGAGTTTCCTGCGAAAATTGCCGTATTGGCCCGAATATAAGACGGTGTTTTTTGCATTGAAATAAGACTGAAAAAGTGGGGGTCGTCTTATATTCGAGGTCTAGACATTATACCCATTCACGACGCTTGATGGCGCCAGATATCATCGAAGCGAATGCTGAACTTGACTCCGCAGGCCAAAGCAACCCCTGTCACGTGAGGATGGCGTGCTATGGGAGGAGCCAGATGATGGGATTAAGGACAGCGACACTGAGCACAGCGAGGCAGATAATTGTTTGTGAGGAGTAATGTTCTGTCATGATAGATCTCAGCTACTCTCAAGTTAAACCAGTTTGCATTATTTTATTGCAATGTTTTCTTTATTCAGATTAGTTTCAAGACTACAGTTACAGTTAGACTTCATTTTGATCGTTAATGCAGTTATTGCAATTTTGTTGTTTGATCACAATATATTGGTTTATTTACATTTCAAAAACCAGAAGCCATTCATTTACGAATGTGATTGCACTTTAGTTTACATATTTAAATGTTCGGATATTAGGATTTGAATGAGGCAAAATAACATGCCTTTTCTCTCAAATATACTGTTATAATCATTTGCTTCAGATGTACTGTAATTATTTTCTGTACAAAAATTAATTTGGTGTTCAAAAAAACTTTTTTCAAACTTGAGTCTTGAAAAAGAGGGGGTTGTCTTATAATCAGGTCCATATTTGGGCCAATACGGTATATAGAATAATTGTGGATTCGGGTGAAGAATATGAACATTTCAATTTGGTTTTATTTTTTATAGAATCAACAGATTTTATTTCTTAAATCCACACTGTGCATAGCAGCAAACTGCATTTTATTGTGTCGAAGCATTTTCAGTGGGGCAGTTCCAAACAAATATAGATTTAAATTTCGCATTTCTCGTATCAAAAACATAAGGCAAGTCAACTCAAAAATTGTCTTTACAATGTGTTCTATGCAGTCCCACTAGTCTAAACACGGCATTCTGATTAATATTGCATTTGTGGAATATGAGTGTGTGAAAGGCCCCAAAATGAAGACGACTTTACAAAGTCTTAGGGCACCCAAAAAATATATTGTTTATTATTTAAGCCTCTGGGGAGAATAAAATATAGTTGAATATTTAATGACATCCCAAACTTAGAATGAAGGATGCAAGCATTCATTGAAATTAAGTAAAAGTAGCAAAGTGATTCATCACCCATCATTCTTCTTGAAATAGGCGTAAATCAGATTTTATAGATTGATAGAAAGCTCGCAGTGTTTAGCTGCTTGTAGTTATTAACTTTAATGCATCAATGGGCTTTTTTTCTATTTGAGTTTGCAATGTCCGACTGTATTTGAATGCACCTCGTGTCTCGACAAAGGCGAAGGATGTCAATGTATAAAGTAATGTTCCCGTTATGATCCTATCCGTTTGAACTACAAAGGCTGAGTGTATTACAAACGATAGTACACATATTTAAGCATCTGCCTGTTGCAAGGCAAGTGTGATCCAAGTGATCAGTTGCTTTTGCTTATAAAGTGTTCCGCCCTTCGTGCTATAAATGGCAAAATATCCCACAATCCCATGAGGCTGACCATATTGTCAGTCAGTGTTGCCTTTTCTTTGCAAACGCCGGTATGCTAAGTAAGTGTAAATATTTAGATTAGTTTATGTGATTTAGGAGTTTTAAGTGGACTTTGATCTTGTCAATTACGGATGTGCAATATACAAGTCTGAATCCCTGCTTAGTCAAGATACTGCCCCTATCACCCTACCTCAGATAAGCGGAAGAAAATGGATAGTTGGATGAAAGGACCGTTACAAAGAGGAATTTTGATTCTATTATGTAGTAATTGTAAATACTATCTTTACATCTTTGTGTATCTAATCTCAACACAAAACTATCTCACTTGGTGGCTGTTTTTTTTTTTCTTTCGGTGCGGGCCGTGTCATATTTTTTTCAGTACAAAATGGACGGTGGCCTGTCAATGGTCTCTTGGCTGGAGTTTGGATGCCCCAATTTTAAATCTTGCAACAGGCGTCTCTATTCCTCCTCCTGTTCACTTTCTGTGCATCCAAAAAGAAATCTAATTATAATCGTTATAATTATCCCAGCTTTCTGAATTGAAAAAGAAAAAACACATGTTACCGTTGAATTCTATTGTTGAAGTGCCATAAAATGTGATGTGATGATGAGTCCTGATGAAAGTAAGCACTCTAAATGATAAAACATTAGGCATGTACTGTATGCAGTAAGAAATAATGTGGTAGAAAAGTACATCATGGAGTTGTTTGCAGTATAACCCAATTTGCAGAAATCTTTGAACTATAAAATGCATATAATTCATTACGGTGTTTCTTTTATGTAGTTCTGTACTTTGAGCAAAAATACTGTTGCCACTTGCATATCTGGCAGGCATTATTACTTTCAAAGGCTTCTGAAGGCGATCCAGGCTTTGATGTGGAGCAATGCCACATGCACTGTTTAAGTACCAATCATATCCCCTCTTGAAAAAGGGCCAGAATTGCTCATCGACACTGTTAAATGAGATGCAACGTAAAGGAGTGCTCTCACAGTTGATCATGTGCTTGAATAGCTGCGTATAAGTAAGCACCAGTTCCTTTTCATTCTCAGATAGCAGCGTAACACATCGTTTCATTACAAGAGAAACACAAATGTGAAGTAAAATGACTTGAGCAATAAAATAATAGCACGAATCAGATAAATGCCCAGAGCTGGGCATTTTACTAAAAATTGAGCGTCCGTTAGTCGTCATCCGTCTGCAGCGTGGGTACCCTTCCGTCGTCCGCTAGTCGCCTTTTTTCTGGGGGGAAATAAATAGTTCTCGCCTATAGGCCAGTCCGCCTCTATTTTAAATGGCCGTTGGTCCGCTGGTGAGTCCGACTCAACTTTCACTTCAACTACTTCATTGGTGCTGGTACGATAACACTTACAGTCCAATTTCAATAGCTAAAACATTGAGTGGGAGAGTGAAATCTTTGATGATGTTCGGATCGGAAATAAGTACCGGGTATATGCCATGCATTCAACCACATTGTAAATGAGGCTATATTGTACTTTATAAATCAGGTTTGCACCTTCTCTCGAATAATGGGCATCACACATACAGTAGCAGTGTTGCCGCAGTTACTTTGAAAAGTTACTTTTCTGATTACTTGATTTTAAAAGGAGCTTAGTTAAGTTACTGATTACTTTATTTTAAAAGCAAATTGGATTACAATTTACTTTACTAGTTACATTCAACAGATGCCAACAAACCCCGCCTAATTGACGAGTTTTTGTCAATATTTAATTGGAAGAACATTTTTAACAGTGACATTTAATAATAATGTTTTTTTATTAAACAGATAAATAAAAAGACAACTGTTTTTGACTCAACATAAGCAATTTTCTTTAATTCCATTTTCATGGATTTCACTTAACATAAAAGGCTGCTAATTTTTTTATGTGTATATATCTTTCTACACTTCACTTAAAATAAATGTATTTGTCTGCTTTGGCCTGACATTGTGGCAAACTGAACATTGTTTTCTAAATATAATCATTGAATTTGGAGACCTTGTACAGTCACAGCCTTGTGGGTCTTTTTCTTATATTGAATGTGCTGCGATCCAAAGGTTTTATCTTTTTTTTTTTTTTTTTTTAATTTATATTGACATACTGGGAGTGTTTTTGGAGCTAGACAACACTGTCAACAGCACAAAATGTGCAACATACATTAATATTTTCTTTAGCTGACGCAAATGCAAAATAAAGACTGTATTTCCATCTTGAAAATCTCACTACTTCATCCTTCGTTGATTTTCATGTGTTTTTCCAGATTGTGTCACTTCAAGCTGTAAACACTGTAGTTCTGCTTTCTTATATGTTCTATGATGGAAAATTGTCTGCTATGTGTCTTTATCTAGGAATGGGTTGGCCTCTGGTATTTTATTTGTTAATTATTAGTGTAGGCGCCATAATTGAGTGTTACGTCACGTGGTGTTTTGGTTGCTATGGCAACGTGTTGGTGCTTGGGTCACATGTGGTAATGCCGGGTCATTTTAAATAGACATGCTTACCAGCTGCACGGTAGAGAGAGTTGGGCTGGGTAGCCGTATTTTTTGTTGACCGATACGCTTAGCTTTACTACGCTTAGCTTTACTACGCTTAGCTTCACTACGCTTTGCTTCACTACGCTTTGCTTCGCCATACGCTACGCTTCGCCATACGCTACGCTTCTACGCGACAGTTTCATTATGCCATATTGTGCTACCATCAAACCATCCAGAGTATCTGTGAAAGCCACTGTTTTATTAAAACCGATCAAAGCACATTCAAGACTCAAGTGTTTCAACTGTCAAGCCACCGTAACAGCAACGCGTCAGACAAGTACCAAACCCACTCACTTTCTCTCAGAAGCGACAAGGCTGCTTGGAGTCGCTGCAATTAGGCCCTGTCTACACGTATTTTTTTGAAAATACCGGATATAAGCCTGCGGTTAGCCCTATCATCCACACGTCCCCGGAGTTTTTTCAGTGAAAACGCAAAACTCCGGCCGCAGTGGAGATTTGCGGATACCTTCGGATATATCCGGATTAGCGTTTTGCTGTGGACGACGGTTACACCCGGAGATTTACGTCATCACCGTGCGACAACATTGCTTTGATGTCATTGCGCAACTTGTGTTTTCATGCAAGACAACATGGATTCTCGCGGCGCTGCGTTGGTTATAGCCATTCTCAATGCGCTCAGAGCTGGGCACTTGACCATTTTTTGCCGGTCCGGCCGCGACCCTCCACCCTTGCCCTCGGTGGGGCAATACCACAATCCCCATAACAGCAGTTGTCGCTCGGGCAGACGCGGTTGTTAAAAAACAAGGCGGTTGTAGACAAGGCCTTAGTTTTGCTTCACGTACGTGCGTGAGGGAAAACCGTGATTGAAAACTAAGTGATTCCTATTCAAGTGTTGTCAAATGTCACTCACTGCTGCAGTGGTAGTTATTGGCACTACCTATTGGTATTGAATTTTAAGTGGCACTTTAAGTGGCTTTCTATGAGTTGATTGTCATCATTGCTGACTTCCATGCAGTAATGAAATGTGACTTTGCAATGTAACTGAAGTCAGATTATAATACTGAGATTTTACAGTACTGTGATTACAGTAAAATTTGAATATATTAGGGTAACGCATTACCGGTGTCACTGTCCAGTAGTTATCCTTTGTCCACTACTCCAATCTCACAATTTGAACATACAGTACTTCCACTGTAGGCAGATTACATGTGCATAAAACTCACTGATGTTAATGAGACAAAATACAGCTACAAACCAATATGGTTTGTAGAAATCACAGCAGTCATTTATAGCTGATGTCCTTGTTGCCTCCACAGGAAGATGAGTGAGCGAGTGAACGAGAGCAAAACAACACCGGAAAGACTCTAATCAAAGCAACAGCCTGCAGAAAGTATTTGAACGTCACGCTAGAAGCAACCAACCCTCATTTCATCTCTGATGGTGCAGTCCCAATATGAAATTGTTACATAAAAAAAAACAAAAAAAAACAACTACTCTTACTTGTTTGGTTTTATCCAGTGTTTATTAGTATAATCAATGTAACGGTACAGCATGAAAGTATTTTCTCCAAATTAGATGCAAAGATTTTGAGTTTTTCCAGAGAAAAGCGATAATGCCACGTGTTTTTGGTAGTAACTGCTAATAAAACCTTGGAAACTAGTGTGCATTTGATTATAGTCGTTAACATCCATATGCCGGAAGGATTTATTTAAATGAATTCTGAGTGACTAATGTATTTGACCTTATTTAGCTTCATGAGAGGGAGAACAAATGTGACAACTGTACACATATTGCTAAACGAATGCCTTCCTGTCACTGTCAATGAAAATTGAGCGTTATTATCTTTGTAACATTGATTCCATCGCAGGTATACCTAACGCACAGGTGTCAAACACAAGGCCCGGGGACCAGGTCCGGCCCGCGACATCATTTTATGTTTTTGTTTTTATGTTAGTTTTTGTGTGTTGACTTACATATTTCTTTGAAACTGTCTTCACTGTTAACACAACATATGAGACATTGCAATTATTTGTTACCAACCCCTTCTTTAGTATAAATTGAGAAACACTTAATTTATTTGCCTTCTGATTTCAAAACTAGTTATGCATCAATTTGTTATGTATATGTGATAATATAAGGGATCATAAATTTATATGGGCTCACAGTTGTAACGGCCCTCCAAGGGACACCACAACTGCGATGTGGCCCGTGCCAAAAATGTGTTTGACACTCCTGACCTAACCAAATGTCCATCAAGTACATATAATGCTAATTGACAGAAAAATATAATTTAATAGAATCAGAAGAAGTCTAATGTCGAAGATTCCATTAAAATGAATTGAATGAAATTCCTCAAGTGTCAACTACAGCAATTTGTGTCAGTGTGTCCGTTCTCACCCCCTTGGATGAGTCAGAGTAAACATTTTTTCCTGTAACTTCAAAACGACAAACTCTACTGATACAGAAGAAAAATAGAAGATGGGGTATGTTAGTTAATAACATTCATGGTAAAAAAAAAAAAAAAACATTAAAAAGACAAAATTTTAACAGAGGTCAGCAAACTGCAACTCCAGAGTCACATAGCGTTGTTTGATCCTTCTGCTGTGGCTCTAGTCTCTATATGGCTCTCGAATGAGTGTTTAATTTCAAATAGTTTTTATTTTAATTCATTCATTTTTCAAATGTAACTATTTGACAATTATAGTGCTCTTCTAACATTAAACCAAAACGTTTTTTCATTGATTATTTATTTCGTCGCTCAAAATATTTGTGACAGTCGCCGATGTGTGATACCCGGCGCCACGATTTATTGAGCTATTTTCCCGCCGGGAGGTGAAACCATGGATAAATCCAAGGAAAAAAAACAATTATAAAGACAGAACAATTAATGCAACGCACGACGTGAACTATATTTAAAAAAAGATTACTTACACAAGATGACAGATGACATTTTACAATCTTCTGAATGTGGAGATTAAGGTGACGTTTTACAGCCGTGATGTGCCATGGTGCAGGCAGGAGTGAAAATCACATTGATCAGGTAAAATCTATATTTTAATTGGCTATTATGTTGCAAATATATACTGCATATATACTATACAGTCCTATTTTAATTGGAATTGATAGCTGACTGTACACCCCACAGCAGTGAATTTGACTCTCAACTCAGAGGGGCCATCCAAACGAGACGTGGGCATTCATTCTCTGTCAGCTCCTCTTCGCTGTTGACGATTGGTTTCTGATGGGTAAAAGTCTATCTGCCACCGCACAATCGCACCAATACACCTTCGCATGCCACTGAGAATGCATGATGATGCAACACAGAGGCAGACGGCATTTTTGGTTCACTGTTGGCCGATTATTTAAGTTTGACTTTCATTTCATGAATACAGGGAAGACTCAAATAGACTCACTGATTATTTAATTGGAAAGTAAGTCTCTAAGTATTTTCTCAGAGTTCTGAATGTTCCAAACAAAAATAAAAATATGGCACTGTCATGATTCAGCTCTGTGTTACTGTCAGGAGGCTGATTGGTGGGCGTGTCCTTCGGTGCCGCACCTGTTGTGCATCACAAATGAAGGGCTTTAAAAAGACTGCGGCAACAAAGGCTCAGCGTCAGACTATTCTACTTTGCTTGCTGTCATTGTGTCAAGTGTATGTACTTGACCTACGTAATTCCTACTTCTAGTGACTTTGATATTGAAATTTTGTATTAGTTTGCTCGTACGGTGTTTTGGTTTGTTTTCTAATTGGAGTTTGCTTGATCCCGTTGTGATTACGACGTGCCACGTTTGGTTCCGTTTTAGGTCGAGTGACGTCAGAGAAAGAAGCCCAGATAGCAAGATAAATAAAATAGCAATACCCACTTGCACTTGGCTGACAATGAATTACGGTCCTTGAGTGGCCCACATCTGGTATCCACAATGTGGGCCACACCCCACACAAGGCCCATATCTCAGCCAAATCATATAACCATAGCTGGCCCCACTCTGTTACCTAGATAACTGTACATGTTTTAAAACATTACTTACGGTATTTATTTAATGATTTATTCAAGAACACAGATCAACACATAAAATAACAGCCAGGGGGAGACAGACAAACAGGAAAATAAATTTATTCTACAAAAATATTATAAAGCCCTCATAAATACAAATTCTTGCGTGCTTTCCTATTTGTGGAGTGTACAATAATTTTAATATATTCGCTTACTTGATTTTCAAACATGAAAAAAAGTTGTTCTTCTGTACAAGTAGGGCTCTGGTTTAGGTGGTGGTGCAGTCACCTGACTTCTGCGTGGGTTCACTTCCTACCCGGGAGACCACAAATGTGAGTGTGAATGATTGTGTTTGTGCCAAAAAAAAAAAATGGTACTAGTAAACGTAATCTTTATGAATGAATTAAAGAAGAGTGTGATGCTAGTGTTTAGTCTTAAAAATGTGCGGAGGACAGAAGGGATTAAATTTAAGGATCTGTTACAGTTTTCAAACGAAACGGGGTTGAGAGAGAATTTAGGTTTGTTTGTTTTTCTCCTGGTACCGTGCAATAGTCATGTACTACTCCAACACAGTAGGTGGCGGTAATGCACCTCAAATGTCAGCTGGCATCCACCAAAAAAGAAAAAGAAGAACTAGCAAGAAGATTCCAGAATTCCCCCGGTGGATAACCTCGACGGTCTTTGCCCATGCGCCGGAGATGGGAAATTCAGGTCCAGAAAGTAAACACCCTGCCACAGTTTGTCTTGAGCCACATGTGCTTCAAAACAACTGAGCTAGTTTACCTGCCGGTTGAGTAGAAGCACATGTGGCTCAAGCCAAACTGGCAGGGTTTTTACCTTCCGGACCCAGATTTCCCATCTCTGCCATGCACACGCCAGTGAGACATCGAGCAAAGACATGGTGAGTAAATGCATGTATTTTATGTTTAGGATAACGTTTCCCTTTTGTGTGTTATTCAGATTCAGTTTGCATGTTTCTGGGCCAAACATCTGGGGTGAAAGACCAGGAAATCGATGCCACAATCCAAAAATGGCTACATCTGGCTCCTTATAGGGATGATGGCAGGAAGGAGAGGATGAGAATAAAAGAGGGCACGGGGAGCACAACAATTTGATGGATGGATAAATGCTGTTCAAGAGCATCGCAGTTTAGATTCCGTGTTCAGTGTTTAAAAAAACCCCCCGCAGTTTTCCAGTTTATGTGCGGTGGTTCTCAAGTTCCGATTCTTCTTTTCCTTTCTGCTTTTCCCTTCAGGGGTCGCCACAGCGAATCAATTGCCTCCATCTAACCCTGTGCTCTGCATCTTCTTTTCTCACACCAACTACCTTCATGTCCTCCCTCATTACATCCATAAACCTCCTCCTTGGTCTTCCCCTAGGCCTTATGCCTGGCAATTCGAAACTCAGCATCCTTCTACCAATATATTCACTATCTCTCTCTGGACATGTCCAAACCATCTCAGTCTGGCCTCTCTGACCTTATCTCCAAAACCTCTAACATGTGCTGTCCCTCTGATGTACTCTTTCCTGATCCTATCCTCCCTGGTCACTCCCAGAGAGAACCTCAGCATCTTCATCTCTGCCACCTCCAGAATGTAGCCACAAGAGGACACAAGCCAGTGTCTTATTGTGCCGGTCCCAAGCCCGGATAAATACAGAGGGTTGCGTCAGGAAGGGCATCCGGCGTAAAACTTTTGCCAAATCAAAGATGCGAATCAAACCTATGACTTCTCAAATTCTGATAATAAAGATTTTTTTAACACTGTTGTTGTTGAGGCTTTTTCAAAAAATCTGGCTCAAATATGGCTCATGAACGGAGTGTTTTAGTTAAGGTTGAACTAAGGCAGATATCAGGAACAAGTTCTGGATCATCGTAGTGCCAGCTATGGTTATACAATTTGGCTGATACATGGGCCTTATGTGGCCCACATTGTGTTTACCAGATGTGGACCAATCCCTCTGGATTGGCAGACCGGGGTGGTGGCCCCCTTTTTAAAAAGGGGACCGGAGGGTGTGTTCGAATTACAGAGAACTCACACGCCTCAGCCTCCCTGGAAAAGTCTATTCAGGGGTGCTGAAGAGGATGGCCCGTCGGGAGGTCAAATCTCGGATTTAGGAGGAGCAATGTGGCTTTCGCCCTGGCTGTGAAACAGTGGAGCAGCTCTACACCCTCGGCAGGGCCATGGAAGGTGCATGGGATTTTGCCCAACCAGTCTTCGTGTGTTTTGTGGTCTTGGAGAAGGCATTTGATTGTGTCCCTTAGGGGGTGCTTAAGGAGTATGGGGTACAGAGTCCCCTAAAACAGGCTGTTCGGTACCTGTTCCACTGATGTCAGAGTTTTGACCGCATTGCCAGCAGTAAGTCAGATTCGTTTCCAGTGAGGGTTGGACTCCGCCAAGGCTGCTCTTTGTCATCAATTCTGTTCATAACCTTTATGGACAGAATTTCTGGGCACAGCCAAGCCGTTGAAGAGGTCCGGTTTGGCGGCCTTAGTATGGCACCTCTGTTTTTTGCAGATGATGTGGTACTGTTGGCTTCTTCAAGTCATGATCTCCAACTCTCACTGGATTGGTTCTCAGCCAAGAGTGAAGTGATAGGGATGAAAATCAGCAGCTCTAAACCTGAGACCATTGTCCTCAGTCAGAAAAGGGTGGAGTGCACTGTCCAGATCGGGGATGAGATCCTGCCCCAAGTGGAGGAGTTCAAGTATCTCGGGGTCTTGTTCACGAGTGAGGGTAGGATGGAGTGTGAGATCGACAAGCGGATCGGTGCAGCATCTGCAGTGATGCAAACTCTGTATCGGTCCGTCATGGTCAAGAGAGAGTTGAGCTGAAAGGCGAAGCTCTCGATTTACCGATCAATCTATGTTCCTATCTTCGTCCTGACCAAAAGAACAAGATCCTGGATACAACGGTCACGGTTTTGCAAGTTGGGGAGAGGACCCAAGTGCAGAAATGGAGGAGAGGCGGTGGCGTGAGCAAATGCTTATTGTAGAGCTCTTGATGGTGGGGGCTTAGTGTAGAGGCTGGTGGTGGCGATGCAGGCTGGGAGGCGGGCGAGCAGAGTGGGTTGAGGTACAGCGAAGGGTGACCTAGAGTAATGTTTTTCAAACTGTGTGCCGCGGCACACTGGTGTGCCGTGAGATATTGTCAGGTGTGCCGTGGGAAATGATTTAATTTGTGTGCCTGTGCAGTCTAGTGACTGGCAGCGTAATCATGTAGTTACTGTATTGTAGTACTCTTCCATACCAGCAAGTAGCAGCAGCAGCAGCTAACTAATTGTCTTGTTTAGAGACAAGCGAATTAGTGACAAGCGAATTAGTGACGCAAGTATCAATATGAAACATTATAAAATACTTTTTCTTTGTGTTTATTTAATTCCTATTCAAGACGTTATAATATAACATCATTCTGTTGTTGTTAAAAAATGTTTATATAAACAATATAACACTTATATTGTTAAAATAAGCTTTTTCTCACGATTTCAACTGCTGGTGTGCTGCGGGATTTTTTCAATGAAATAAATGTGCCTTGACTCAAAAAGGTTTGAAAAACACTGACCTAGAAACACGGTCAGCACTGTAATTTGTTAAATACAACAAGGACGGAGCTAGAAGGTACAAACACGACTTGGAGCGTAGACGATCTGGCAAGTGGTCTGCATCCCAGAACCTCTTATATAGGAGCCGCCTTCATTAGGTGAGATGCGTCTCATCTGCTGCTCCCAATCCCAATGCACCTGCTCTCAAGTTTGTTCGCGCACGCACACGCGCACTCACACACACCTCAGGACGCTGAGGCAGCGGCCCTGACACAAGTGGCCGAAATGAGTTTACTCTGCAGAGTGTCTGGGCTCTCCCTTTGAGATAGGGTGAGAAGCTTGGTTATCCAGGAGGGGCTCAAAGTTGAGCCGCTCCTCCTCCGCATTGAGAGGAGACAGATGAGGTGGCTTGGGCATCTGATTAGGATGCCTCCTGGATGCCTGCCTGGTGAGGCGTTGCGGGCATGTTCCAACGGCAGGAGACGACCTAGGACACGCTGGAGAGACAATGAGTCCCGGATGGCATGGGAACGCCGTGGGATCCCTCCGGACGAGATGGAAGACATTGCTGGGGAGAGGGAAGTCTGGGCTTCCCTGCTGAAGCTGCTGCCTCCGCGACCCGACTCTGGATAAACTGTAGATAATGGATGGATGGATGCTTCCATGTTAGAATGTTAGAGACCTGATTCTGTGCTGGGATTATTAATTCTTCATTTCCGGGATGTGCTTTAGTAAATTGTAAATGACATTTTACTAAAGTGTCCTTGTACTTCCAATATTGTCATATCCTGCTGTCAATACTCCTAGTTTTTACACAGAAATTCAGCGGCTGTTCTTGAGCATTTTAACTGTGGATTGGCTTTCACTTGGCTGGAGCCAAGGGGTTTGTCAGAGGAGCACATTCAACCTGGGGCACAACATGCCTGCTAACATAATAATATGCAGAGTCCAACTGTTTTAAATTCTCTAGCCAGGGGTGGATGTGGTACCAGGTTTTCCTTGAAGCTCCTCCTGTCCCTTATCAAGTTCCTTGGAAAGGCCTTTAAGTCGTGCTGCATTGATCTTTTTATTTTTTTTTATTTTTTACATTTGTGGATGTCTGTGGGTAAAGACAAATACAAGAAAATAAAATGTATTCTGCATGGACACAGGATATAAACTGCATTTACACTGGCATTGCTATAGCACACATACACGCACACACACACACATACACACACCTATTAATTATGCAGTCCATTTTTTCCCAACATCAAATGGTCTTGATCGCTCTTTTCTGCTCTGTATCCTCTTTCTGAAAATCAGTGTCTCCCAACTACTCAGGGTCTCTCTGTGGCACATTCAACTTGCTTCTCTTTAGCTCTCAACACAGTCAACTGCCTCCGTATGCCGCAATGTAATTTGTCTGTATGGTGCAGAAATAGGACATAATGTCCCTTTATGGGTATGGGGGCGGTGCTTTAAAATTTTTTTTTTTTCATCGCTTTCAAATTTCCATCTTAAAATCATTGGTACTGACAACAAAGATAATTATAAAGTAATGAAAACATTTTATGAACATATTTTTTTATTTCATATGTATTTATTTAACAGTGCAACAAATGTAGAATATAAAATAGCTCAATGAACTACTAAAAATGGACCCCTCAGGAATAATTAATAGGCCTTAAAATGTAAACATAATTTTTAAGCTATGATCCTGCATACAGCATTAGCATCATTGTTACATGCAAATGTGCATGATAAAAAGATGAGACGATTGATTGCGGCTTTCATCCAGTGGCTGCCGGCTAGTTATTAGCGGCTGAAGTACTTATGTTTACGTGGGCAGGCTGTGCAAACTCTGCTTGCATTCTTCATGCTTTACACTTGGGTGCCATTTGCTCCAATGATTCGCCAGGTTTGTTGTATTGCTTTGTTTTTAACAACATACCTTGCACAACAGCTTCCTCCTCCATGTTACTCGGAGATCCAGCCAAAAAAGCAATGGGTAGGAACTTCTCTTTCAAAATAGCTTCATCTTCAGAAGTCAAATGGCTGCTCATCAGCTGCATGTTCAGTCATTTTGTTCCTATTACTTTCTGTTTACTGCTTCTTCTTTCATTTATTGGTGGATTCTGTTTACCTAAACCTGCAAAACAAAGTTAAAAGGAAAAGCTGGACTCTGATTGGCTGATTCTCAATCATAAAATCATCCAGCCCGATTCATATTGATTACCATTAGGAAGGTAATCGGAGGGGTGGGAGGTTGGGGTCCACTGGCGTGGAGGATAGAGCTGTCTTACCGGAGTTGTTGCTTTATTCCTTTACATCATGGGTTTAAGTACTGCCCTGTACATTTTAGTTATTTTTTTATTTTTACTATGTTTATAATTTCTTGTAGCCGGAGGTGTAAATGAGACATTTTGTTTAACATGTTTATTGAAGAATTAAACAGTTATGCAGTTGAACAATTTCAATGTAGCTTGAGACAAATCTGCAGACAGGACACCCCAAATTACTGGACTGACCTTGCCCTACTGGCCACAGCTGGAATCGGAGCCAGTTCATCTGGAAGCCCGTTGAATCGTAACACCGGGACAATCTATAAAAAGAGCAGTCTTAGATAATGGGAACTGTCAAGATTTAGTTAGCAAACAAATGGTAGGTCACCAGATTGACTGGTGATGTTCAAACTTTTTTTTTTTTCTGTCTGAAGCCCAAACACAGTGAGACGCGGTGTGTGTTTCCGTCAGTTGTCAGAGAAATGGGAGTCCATCAGTGACGGACCGAGGTCTGTGCACACCCAGGCCTACCCATCTTTGACATACTGACCACCCAGTGACATTCATGAAAAAAAAATCGATATTTTTAAATTATGAAATTATTTTTTAATTTTCATTTTGTTTTGTTTTTTTATTTTATTTTATTGAATATTAAGAATTGCATAATTGTGGTTGTCTAAGGAAGATCTGACCTACATTTATTTGAATATACAATGTGTTGGGACAGGAGGATTGTGCTCAGTGAGAGAAACATTCAGGCCCACCCTGATATTTTCCAGGCCTCCTCATTAGTCACATTCTGGCTCTGCCACTGCTAGGGGACGAACTGACGGACTTCTGACAGACTAGCTGACTGACCAACTGACGATTACAATTCAGTTGGGCTTGAAAAATGACAGAGTGACGAATAACAGACAGGTACCCTGGTCACTCATGGATGAAAAATGAGGGACTGGCAAAATTGAGTAAAATAATATAAAATCAATGTGAATGGGGCCTAGATAGAATTGCCAGAAAGTGGCCACACTATTAGGAACAAGGGCACAGCACCGCAATTAGGCCTCAAACAAGGACAAACACTCCAAATGCAAATCCCATCTGTGGCACGTGCTACAAAAATACATTTCCATTGTAGTTAGCAAGTCTTAAGGCCTAGATAGACCAATCCAATGTTGGCCAACAGTGACAGACGCTTACCCCCTGTGGCGTTGAGCCTGCTGTCGGCATGTCACGCTGGAAAAATACATCACAGCGACACTGACCATGAAAGTACCTTCTGTGCATGCGTGAAATGTAGTACCCTTCCATAACAACGACAGCGGTAATCACTATTTCTCATTGTTAGAAAAATCCAGCCGGAAAGCTGCTGGCCGAGGGCGCATTATAAAAACGTAAACAATGCATTCAGCTATATTCTTCGCTCACGATGAACTCCCACGCGAAGTAAACCATCACGTTCTTGACACGGTATTGTGAAATACTTAAATTGTCAACCCTCGTTCTAGTACTTGTAAGAAGATTAAGGTAGCGAAGGCGTGCTCACTGTTCATCCGCATTTGTCACTTCCTGTTGGTGCGCATCCGAGCGCTGCTTTGCTAGCTAACAGCCAATCAGAGTGACCAAATGTCACGACTGGCGATTCAACATGCGTAAACGCCCCCAAGACGCTTACTGACAAGTTACGACACTACGACGGCGTCACTACACCAAGCGTTGTGGCGCATTCAGACGCCACGACGCTTCACGACCTCCGACGTTGGTTTGGTCTATCTAGGCCTTTAGCGGTCAGGTCATGGTGTTGAACTTCACGTGCATGATGTAAGGGGGTCCCAAATTTGGTGCTAAGCCCCTGACAGCGCTACAAAACCGACAAGAGCCAGACTGACTGAGTGACAACCAGCTCAAAGAGCAAAAGAATCCTTTCAAAGCCGGTGGCCATAACGAGTGCTGCTGGTGGAGATCCAATGGGCCATCAGGCCCTTTTACCTAATTGATGGGTCCACTCGGGGCAGGGCCAGCAGTCTGGGAAGAGCAGTTGGGGATTCTCAGCGAAGCACCAGCACACACGCAACATGGAACACGCAAACACAAACGAGAGAGTTGGGCTGGAACACGATTTCTTTTTTGACTCCAAGGCACATCCATACGACAACTTTGTTGGTCGCTGTTTTGGTAAATGGTCTTTCGCTTGGACAGCACTTTTCCACCTATTAAGGCACTAAGCCTGAGTTCACATTGCCCTACTGATGGTGCAGCATCAGGAGCAACTGAGGGTTCTGTATCTTGCTTAAGGAGACTTGGAAATGGAGGCAAGGGCTGGGGATCGAACCCACAACCTCTGGGTTGGGAGAACACCACTCTAGCACCGAGCCGTACCGCCCCGTTATCGTGACTAAGGCAGTGGTGCCGGCCGGCCCTTCATTCATCTAACTGATGGACTGACCATTCAAGCCATTCGTAGCCCATTGTGTTGATCACTTTGACATGGATTGTTGCTTGCCTTAAAAAATAAATTAAATTAAAACATTTCTCCAATGAATGACCTTTAGGTTTTTATTCATTTCTGTTGTGGACTGATATTCAACATGCATCACATGATAATGACGATTAGGGTTTCATCATCAAGTTTTTGGGAAATTTTCTTTAATTCCACATCAATCATGCTATCGTCGTCCGTCCAACCATCCATCTATCATCTGTCCGTCCATCTTCCATCTGTCCTTCCTTCCATCCATCCACATTTTCCCAGAGTTGTTCGAGAAGGAGAAGGCGGCGGCGTCAGAAGCCTTGGATGTGGCAGTAGGCCTCGAGCGACGACAGGACGATGTACATCAACCACAGGCTGAAGAACAAGCCAGTGGTGGCCGTCTTAGCCAGCGGCGGTCCACCAAGTTCTCCGCCGATTTCGGGTCGGCGCCGATAGATGAGGACGGCGATGCAGATGAAGGCGAAGATGGTGAAGAGGGTGACGGAGAAAGCCAGCGTTCCCGGATCCACCTTGAACACCTGGTTTTGGGAGTAGTGGTAAATGGCAGCGATGGACCAGGCCACGCCGATACCCAGGAACACGTTGACGGCGTTACTTCCTGTCACGTTGCCGATGGAGGCGTCGGCGTATTGGTCTTGGGTGGCTGCGACCTTACTGGCGAAGGTGTCTGAGGAAGACGCAGGATTTGGTGAAGGCCTCACGCAGTGTGGATCCTCGGGCGGGTGACCACCTACCTGGCACTGACGTGCCCAACGCTACGAACACCACGGCCGTGACCGAGTCCTTCAGACCCACCGTGCAGCCGAAGTGCGATGCCAGGTCCCCGATGACTGCCGTCAGGATGCCGATGACAGCGATGGAGACCGTGAAGCATGCCCAGCCGTTCCAGTAGTCGGTGGGCGGGACCAGCACAAATAGAAGCTTCCAGAAGACGGTCAGGAAATGCAGAATGTAGTCCAGAGCAGAGGGCGGCTTCTTGCTGTCACCTTCATCATCGCCTAGACACAACAAAGACATGTCCGATTTTCGGACTGGACTTCTTCATTTCTTGCTAAAAAAAAAAGAACAGCATAGACCAGCATAGTTTTGTTGTGCTTTTGCTTCTGGTCTTACTGGTGTCACTAGCAAGACTAGCACAAAAGCAAAAGAAAAGCAGCCAAGATCCAAAGTGCCGAACCTTGGGTCACGGGGCAACCCACTCTACCAAGTGAGCTGCGGCCACATAGCAAGAGCAACATGCTGTTGTTGCCCTGCTGGGAGCTGGCGACACCAGATAGACACCAGAGATCACCAGCATGTGTGCCAGCAACACGCTGGTCCTGCTGTGGCTCAGTTGATAGAGCGGCTTGCCCCTGTGATCAAAGGTTTGGCTGTGCGAATCTTGGCTGTACTATTTTGCTTTTGCTGCTGGTGTTGCCGGTGACACGAGCACCAAAACCATGCCGGTCAATGCTGCTTTTTTTTTTTCTAGCAGGGTCTTCATCGAATTGTTTACCTGCGCTGATTGTGATGGCCTCCACAAATTGCTCTCTCCACGACGTCGTTCCTACCAGCACGGCCAGTCTGGTGGTCTTCAGAATCTTGTCCACTGAGCTCTGACACACACACGTCGCCGCCACAGTCATGTCAAGACATGCAAACAATTGTCTGGCATGATTGAAATCTCGAACAGGAAGACTAGGCCGAGTTGTTTATGTGTTTGGACAATACAGACGAGAAGATTTTATGAAGGTGACACCTTAAACTCGTACGACTCCTCAATGACCACTTCCAGTTTGACGTATTCACCCAACATGGGTCGACCCGTCTGTGCGATACGCCGCTCGTCTTCCTCTTTTGTCCCGGAGTCCTCGGCTTCCTCTGAGAGACATACACTTGCACTGAAAGACCCCCGGATGGACGTTCATACCGCTGGACAATCTGTACCTGAGATGGTAATAACGGAAGAGGGATTCGTTTTTTCTTGTTGTTGGAGCTTTCTGTAGACCGGGTCTTTGCCTGTCAGATGGTGATGAGGAAGTGAGAAGAAGGTGAGAGAGTAGTGACAAAAAGGAGGTAAGAAAAGGTTAAGGGAAAAAGACACATGGTACACCTGACCAGTTGGTGCTACAGAAGCACCAAGATCTGGCTTGACCGGTGGCCACGACCAACCCGTCAGTGATGAAAAGTGCTCTTACCCAATAGTGGCGTGTCTACCAAAACAAAACATGCCATTACTCATTAGCGAACAGGATATACTTCCTATATTTATTCTTTGACCCACCTGCTAGAAAAAATCCACCTAAGAAAAAGAAAGAGATAAAAAGCACACTTTAGCTTCATTTTCTCAGAGAGCTTGACAAAAAAAATCCATTAAAACAAAAAGAACAAAACTCAAAAATATCCAAAATATATTTAAAAAAGGGAACGTAAGATGAAAGGTGTCTTACCGACTTCTTGAAGCAGAACGGCTGAGGACGTGGACCACAAAACAGGAAAGAAAACAGATGGAAACGTAAAGGGCTGAGTCTTTTCATTTGGACACACAAACCGAGCAAAAGATGGCTGGCAAAAGACCAAACGTGGGTGTTTTGGGGTTTCGTTTTTCTCTCCAAATATTCGATAACATCTAGGACCGAATCATTCTCGTAAAAACTTTGGAGTCCACTCTGATTTACCCACGAATGATCGATATCAATACCAAATTCTATGGCCCCATGTCTTAGCCTCCTTAAGGAACCAAACACTAAATACTCCTCTGACTACCAAAATACTCCCTAAAAGTAGGGTGACCATATGTCCCGATTTGCGCGGGACTGTCCGGCATTTGAATGATTTTTGATGCATCTAGCAAATTGACTCACTGTCCCGCATGTCTGATCGGCAGGCACCAATTTTCAAACGTGCGTCTAAAATCTTGTTTTTTTATTAAACGCCTGTGTGAGGAGCGCAGACAACACATAGTGGAGGCTATTATGGGTGCGGGTCTTGGCCTGTGTGTGTGTGTGGGGGGAGGGGGGTATGGTGTTCGGGTGGGCGTGAACCCCTGTGAGAGGCAGGGGTATGCTGTCAATCAAACTGCGCACATGCAGGCAATACCGCGGTTGTTTTTAAAGGTACGCCTACCAAAAACAAGCTTTTTAGCGACGCGTTCCAGAAATTTGTGATGAATTAATGAAAATGGAGGACTCTTAAGGAAAGTAAGAAGACTACAAAGAGAATGAAATGCAGTTACAACAAGGTCTGGGAACATGTCCGTAGGTGAAGCCAGTGAAAGACGAGTCAGATAAAGCTTCATATGTGAACTTTGTGGCTGCTGTTGCTGTTCTGGAGAAAACTGAAAGACTTGAGTTGTGATGGACATAACCTAAAGTGTTTCATCAGTTCTTTCCTTGCTTCTGGAAATGCTGCTATGGTGGACACGTTTGTTTACAACTGAATTTATTGTAGTTGCAGTATTGTTATCTCCTGATTATTTTTTATATACTTCTTGTTTTATTTTCATTTTATGCTGTGGCTGTTTCATTTGAAAATAATTTGAATTGCAGTAGTTGTAGTAGCGTGTCTTAGTTAAGATTGTCCTTGTTACTGCAGTAAATTGTTACTACACGTCATGTTCTGTTGACTTGAGATTTGACAAGGTTTTATTGTGTGTGACTATTGTTAAAGTGCATCTACCTCAAGATATGATAAGACTGACTAATGGCAGTCTTTATTGTGAGCTCCTATTGCAAGGGTGGGGCTATGGGTGGGCCTGGGTGAACACAGGCCCACCCAGTGAGATTCATGAAAAAAACTATACTTTTTACATTTTTTGTAAATTATTATGAAATTATTTTTGAATTTGTGTTTCGTTGTGTTTTTTTCTTTTTTATTGTATTGAATATTAAGAATGTCATAATTGTGGTTGTCTAAGGAGGATCTGAACTTCATATTATTCAGTTTGTCATTTTATTTGAATATACGATGTGTCGGGATAAGAGGATTGCGCTCACTGAGAGAAATATTCAGGCCCACCCTGATTTTTCCAGGCCCACCCATTAGCCACATTCTGGCTCCGCCCCTGTCCTATTGATATTAATGTCTCAGAAATTTACCTTTTTACTAGCAGTTTGTGTTGTATTTTTGTAACTGCAGATAATTTCAACTGCAATTCTGTGTTCTATGTTTTTATTTGTAGATCTCTAATTGTTATTTTGTTACAGTTTATTATATTATATGGGACTGAACAGTTGAAAAGCTGTGTTGAATGCATTTTTGGTGTCCGTTGCTAGTTTCAGCTGCGTCCCACACCGTCCCCCACAAGCATACTCCCTGTCCCATATCTGGTGAGTTTGGATCTGGTTACTCTACCTAAAAGTCATGTACATACTCAGTGAATTAGCTAATGCGGTCTCATAAGTAAAATTAATATATGAAATACTGTATACGAAAATGTTATTTTAATTGGCCAAACTACATTAAAAGCTACCTAAATGCTCCGAGCCAATATTTAGCTTCATACTAGGGATACACTGATAGATCGGCTCTGATATCCAGTGTTTTGATAAATATCTGCATCAGCCTTTTTCAAAAATCTAATGGCCGATAATAAATCAATTTAAAACTGTGACTATTGATTAAAACTTTCAGTTAATTTTATAAGAGATTCTACTGACCCTGGGAACACTCTGCACATTTTGTTTTTGTTTGAAATCAAAACAATGAGAAGTGAAGTTCGAACGTTTCTGTCATTTTGAAATTTTGGAGGACTTTAGTTACTGTGGAGAACGATATGGCGCTAATGTTTACATTTTCATTTAACTTTTGAACACATGCTGATGACCATGGGAGCGCCCTGAACTTTGTTAGAATTTTACAACAAAGATGTATATTGGCAAGCATTAATAGTAATAATAATCATCATTAAGCAAATCTGAAATTGTTCAATAAACATATAGTCACTGTCCTGTGAAAAACAATTATGTCCAATGCCACCAAATCCATTTGTTTCCTGTATAATCAAACCTTAAAAGTAATGGATAACAACCAATCGGCAGCCAGCGTCAGATGGAGGGATTTTATGAACATACTGCCACACTACTGGCGTTCACAAAGAAATCAGTAAGGTAACTTCCCGTTTACGAATGAATCAGAGACGTAACTTCCCGTTCATGAACGAGTTAGTGAGTGAACGTACTGCATTTCCCGTTCACGAACGAGTCAGTGAGTGAACGTGCTGCCATTTCCCGTTCGCCAACGATTCAGCGAGTGAACGTACTGTACTGCTATTCTCGTTCACTTATTAGTGATCACACGCCGCGCCGGTGATAGTGAGTGGCTACTGGCTGACCGGTGGCGGTGTGGATCTAACTCCTACTCGAGTGCATGAGCGGGCAGCTCGTCCGAGACAAGAGCCCTCATGTATGGACGGTAAGTAGTTGATCTCCTGCTAACTCGGATGGTTAGCAATCGAGAGCTAATCCTGCCTCGCCTAGCCGCGGGAGCTAGCGGGAGCCAACAGCCATGGCTGCTTGGCTGCTATGGGAAAATAACAAAGCGTTTGCTAAATGTCCAAAAACTACGATCGTCACTAAAATTCATATACACATTACTGGTATTGTCCACTCTATAGCCTACAGTAATTAAAAAAAAAAAAGATCAGCACAATATGTTTGACTTTGTGGAGGTGATAGTGTTTTTTCCTCATAGGAGCTCACATTTGATGTGAATAAAAACTAAATATTGTGCCGCCCGCTTTATTTTCACAGTTTGAATTGGACAAGAGTAGGAATGTCCAAATGAATTTTAGTGGCAATTAATCACTCTCAGACACTAGGTGACAACAGAACATGACAAACCAAAACAAGGAACAACACAGATCAAGCCTCCCTGCGATGACGTTGACAGCCTGAGGTGGAGAACAAAAAAAAAACACACGCCCGCTTGCTTTCGTCATCACAAAAAAGCCCATAAATCACTACAGATTTTTTTAGGTGGTGAATTTTGGTGCTGACATATTTTTTTCAAGCAGACCTATTATATAAGTGTTGATATTCAGCCAAATCAAGTGTCTCTTTAAACTCACTCCGTCCGCACCAGGGGAGAGGTGGCGTGTTCGTGTGTGGGTGGGCTGTGTGTGTATGTGTGGGGAGGGTGTCTGTGTGCTGGGGGTGAACAATTCGTTTAAGGAGTCTTTTGAACGGTTATTTTTGATAAACTGATTCTAATGAGGGCGGCACGGTGGTCGACTGGTTAGCACGTCCGCCTCACAGTTCAGAGGTCGTGGGTTCGATCCCGGCTCCGGGCTCCCTGTGTGGAGTTTGCATGTTCTCCCCGTGCCTGCGTGGGTTTTCTCCGGGTACTCCGGTTTCCTCCCACATTCCAAAAACATGCATGGTAAGTTGATTGGACTGTCTAAATTGCCCCTAGGTGTGATTGTGAGTGCGGATGTTTGTCTCTGTGTGCCCTGCGATTGGCTGGCAACCAATTCAGGGTGTCCCCCGCCTACTGCCCAAAGACAGCTGGGATAGGCTCCAGCACGCCCGCGACCCTTGTGAGGATAAGCGGTATGGATAATGAATGAATGAATGAATGATTCTAATGAGGCAGCACGGTGGTCGACTGGTTAGCACGTCCGCCTCACAGTTCAGAGGTCGTGGGTTCGATCCCGGCTCCGGCCTCCCTGTGTGGAGTTTGCATGTTCTCCCCGTGCCTGCGTGGGTTTTCTCCGGGCACTCCGGTTTCCTCCCACATTCCAAAAACATGCATGGTAAGTTGAGTGGATACTCTAAATTGGCCCTAGGTGTGATTGTGAGTGCGGATGTTTGTCTCTGTGTGCCCTGCGATTGGCTGGCAACCAGTTCAGGGTGTCCCCCGCCTACTGCCCGAAGACAGCTGGGATAGGCTCCAGCACGCCCCGCGACCCTTGTGAGGAGAAGCGGTACAGATAATGGATGGATGGATGATTCTAATGATTCGGTTCACTGAAAAGAACTGTCATGCCAATCACTGATTGACAGAAGAGGGAATCAATCCTTCAAATTTGACAAAAGCCCAGACCAGGGCCACAAGCAGCTTTCCAACTGACATCCTTACGGATGTTGTCATTTCATTCTCGGGGCATTGAATGGATGGCAACTGGACTGCTCTGTTTGTTTTGGAAGCCGTATTGGCCTCTCATCTGAGCAGGCGTCATCGGTTCATGCAACAAGGCTTTTCAATAGACTTATTCTCCTTAAGTCCAGTGTCAGTGAGTTGCCGTTTGTTCGCATGATATTTGCCTGCTCGGGAGCAGAGCTGTGCGGTTTGCAAAGGCGCTTAGTGGATAAGGGGTAAGGTGAGAGGCAAGAAAGGCCGCACCCCCACCTTTCCTGCGGCTCATCTCCAGCAGTCGTGGCTCGTCCATCTCCACCCAAAAATTTTTGTTCTTCTCGTATGCTTCATCGTCGATGATGTTGATACGAAGCGTTTTACTGAAACACAAAGAGGAAGAGGAACGATCATGACGATGGTGATGATGAAGCTGCCACTATAAGAAGAAACTCGCCGGCTGATTGGGTGGCCAATTCGGGCTCAAAAGGGACACACTAGCAGTAACATGTTGTCTGGTCTCGTTACCCGGATTCACATTCCAGATTCTCACGCAATTTGCACTCACCAGATCTCATCGTTGTCAAACTCCAGGACGCCGTGAGTGTCCTCAAAGTCTTCCCCGCCGCCTTTGGCGGTCCCTTCGATGGTTCTGTATGGCACGGCGACCGCTCCACGAGCCCCAGAGGTCCGGACCACCCTAATCTCCATCACACCAACGCTCTCGCTCACGGTCACTGTGGGCTCCTCAAAGGTGAAGACGCCTGCGTGGTCATCGTCAAAGATAGTGACCGTGGCTGTGCAGGGTAAAGCCAGACCCATCGAGCTATCCCCGTCCATCGCCTCTATGCCGCCAGCTGAAACCACCCTCACGCCACTTAAGTGGACCAGGAAGTGCTCCTCTTCCTCAAAGATATCATCGTCAACAATGTCAATACGGATTTCCTTCTGTGTCTCGCCGGCTCGGAACACCAACGTTCCCTTTGTGAAGCAGAAATCCGAGCCGGCTTTGGCAGTGCCATCTTGCGTCTGAAAGTCGACAGTGACAGTTGAACTCAGATCTCCAGCTCGACGCACGTTCAGTGCAACGCTGCCGCAGTTCTCCAAGCACTGGTACGTCGCCGGGTGGAAGAACACCTTAGCAGACCCATCACTTCCGGACATTTGGGGCGTGAAGTCGCAATGAGGGACAACCTGGTGTGGGTCGGCGGCCAACTCGTTCTTCGGGATAATGCCGGTCCCTGTCACTGTCTGCGAGGCATTGCAGTGGTAGAACATATGACTCTTCTCCTGCTGTGTTGAATCACAGCAGAAGGCTTGATCCATTATCTGCTCCGTCTCCTCGACCGGATGTTTCAGTTTCAAATGCTTCAGCATCCCTGCTTGGCTGTCTTCCACCGACACCTCAAAGCCAAGCTCAGCATGAAACGGGTTCCGATCGCAGGATGTGTTTTCCACGTGGGCTTTGGAGGGAGGCTCCGGCTCACCCTCGGTCTCGATGATCACCCCCCTGCGCTTCCCGGCTCGGTAGCGCTTGTACACATACTTGTAAAACAGGAGGCGGCGGTCGGCCACGTATGCAAAGCTGACGCAAACAGGAAAGAAGAAGAGTGTCAGAAGCCCTTCCCAAATCTCCACGATGCCCGGAGAGAAGTAGGCCAGGATGAGGTAGAGCCACGTGTAGGCGAAGACGCTCCAGGTGGCTGTGACGAAAAACACTCGTAGGTGCTTGACCCTGCGGGTCTCTCCGTCGGGGATGACGTAAACGCAAAGACCGATGATAACAAACATGTTGAAGGCGGCGCTTCCCACGATGGTGTTGGGCCCCAGCTCGCCGGCGTCAAAGTTGTGACCGCAAACCTCCACAACGGAGAGCAGGATTTCCGGAGCGGATGAACCCAGCGCCATGAGAGTCAGGTTGGACACAGTCTCGTTCCAGATACGCACGGTGGTCGTGAACTTTTCCCCGTTGGATTTTTTTACGGTGATCTGTCGCTCTTGAGACGTGATGACCTCGATGGATGCCATAAAGCGGTCAGCGATGATGGACACGCCCAGGAACATGTACGCTAAGCCCACAAAATAAATGGTGGCCCTGGCTATGCGGTCTGGGAGGCCGGGGTCCTCCGGTCGCCACGGCGACAAGATGACGCCATCCTTGCACCTGGTGCCACCGCTGCATTTGGTGTCATTGTGCAGCGTGGTGTTCAGGCCGGTGGCGGCGGAGCTCCCCGCTTCAGCCAAGACCGGGGCCAACAGAACAAGTGACAATGACCACGTCGTGGCTTGATGCATTGCGAGATGTTAGCGCTCCTCCGCTAGCCTGCCAGATGCAAAGACACATTAATGCATATGACCAAAAAAAATAAAGCAGTTATGTGGTTCCAACTACGAAGACACACTTATGACTACGAAAATATTGATTACACTTTAGACTTTATGAATAATTATATGAACGTGAATAATATTATGAATAATTGATAATTCAACCGAGTATCATCAAATAGGAGGGAGGGCGCCATGTCAGGCGAAATGGTCCTCCACTGCAGACAGGAAATGGCATCAAAGGGCAACTCCGTTGTACGAATTGTCGGCTGACAGAGTTTGAGAAAGAGCGAGGGATTTACTCATTCGATCCCGAGACTGAAAGCATGCGGCGGCCATCAGAGAAAATGTAGCAAAGACCAAAAATGTCGCACTTCAAGTTCTGCAAAAAGAAATCCAGTACATGTAGTGGACTTGATGACGTTTCCTTTTTGCTTTTTTTTTTGTCGCATTCGTACCGTCCATGTCATGAAATGGAATACATAGCTCGTCGTTGCTCAATACTTACAAACTGGACGCTTTTCTTCATATATAAAGCGGAACATACATCACATGACCGCAAATTCGCACTCTTGCCACAGGGAAAAGAAGCCAGTAGATGCTTGCTTTGGAATGTATTTTTTCAAAGAAATACTTCTTAGGTTGAAGTGAACAGCATCTGATAGAGAAGAGATGCACATTTCAAATAGAACAGGAAGTTTTGCCTCTTGGCTTTAATTGCCCTTTACTGACAAGTTATCTCCGAGTTTTGATTAAAAGTTGATTTGATCTTTGTAATGATTACTTCGGGCAAACTTACCTTCCAAACCTTTCAGGGTTTTGGATGAAAATGTTGAAAAAGGCAAAATGCTTTTTTCACAAAAACACGAACAGAGTCGATAAAGAAGAGAGGATGTGAAGTCGACGAGAAGCTGACGGAGACTGAAACAGCCGACTGACCCCACACGCGGGTGATGTCTTTAGGCGGAGCCAAAGGAGAATTCCCGCCCACGTTTGTCACTTCCAGAAGATAGAATCACAATTCAAAAAATCTCCTCTCATTATGGAAAGCTTGAAAACAAAACAAGAGCATTCATAATTGCGCAAAAAGACAAGTACCGCAAAGAACCTCAGTGAACACAACGCTCACATGTTTGCGCTGCCATTCGGAATGGACGGCGACGAGGATGCAACGGGGACGGGGTCTGGTCGGGGGCCGTGATAAGGGCACTTAAGTGAGGAGATAAAGTTCTAAAGATGGCTGCCGAGCGAGGGGCTTATCAGTGCGCCGGTGGCCGAGCGCCACCAAACAAGGTAACAAACAAGCTAACAAGTTGGCGCATGACCTTCACCCACCTTCATCAAGCTCAGAGTGTTTCCCAGATGGAAAGTCTTACATATTATTATCGGTAAAGATGTTCAACACCACTTTTTTTTAGTCTGATAACAGTACGAGCATCTCCGATAGCAAGCAATCAATGCCACTTTTGATACATAACATTTCCATTGAGCCAATGATGTATAACTTTGATAAAAGAGCTTTTGTTTATTTGGGTTAGGGTCTGCAATGGAGAATTGAAGTTTAAAAAGAACCTAAACAATTGGCTGGCAAACAATTAATTCTGGGTGTCCCCCGCCTACCGCCCGAAGACAGCTGGGCAGCACTCCCGTGACCCTCGTGAGGATGAGTGCTTTGGATAATGGATAAACTACGAACAACTCACTCTGATTTCGGATGCATTTATGCTAAATGAAACCAAAGTGTCAACTAAAATGGACAACTCCCTGACTTTTAGTGCAAAATAATCTCGGTTCAACTGTTAACTGCTCAGCATGACACAATCAAGTTGCAACAACGTCAAGTGAGTATGTCAGTGTGCAGAATAACAACAGTAACAAAGTGCTGTGTTGCCTGTACTCATTCAAATTGCATATTTGATGAAACGTGACATGCATGTGTGCGTGGAAGAAGGAGTTGCTTTCAATCTCGTGCATACATGTCGTGACGGGAAGAGGAATTAGATTATTTATTTTCATGCGAGAGGGATTTTGCTGCTGTTTTCAGGTTGTGTTTTTATTTTAAAGAGTCAAACATGTTCCAAATCAAACGGGAATGAGTGTCAGCCAATCAAAAGTGTCGATCCTCCGCCACTTGGATTGGTCTCGGAATGCCAGCAGGCTAATCGTGCGCCGGCGCCTCCATCTCCAGACTAAGAGACTGGTGGTCAGGCTCTGAATTCCTGTGTCTGAAGACCAAGAAAAGGACTTGTTTCAATGTGTGCTGCTGTCTTTGGACTGTAGCAATGCGAGGGAAACCCTACCTTCCCTCCTCTATGTCCAGAATGTTCTCAGGCAGGCGCACGTTGAGGGTCTCGGGCAGCAAGAAGACCAGCGCGCCGCTGATTATTCCCGTGGTGGAAAAGATGAGCGGCGGCAGGAACCACCAAGCGTCCTCCAGCAGCATGATCATCGGGGCCACCGAGCTCCCGATGCGACACAGGCAGGAAGTGTAACCCATTCCACACTGCCTGTCCAATCAAACCAGCTTGGTTTAGGTCATGGCTATCATCAAGCTAATAAGACAAAAAAACTCAATGTTCCATTGCAGCTTTTAAGTTGGACCTTAAAAATCAAAACTGGTCCGAGGTCTAGTCAAACCAAGACCCAAATTTGGCATAGGATGCATTACAGTCCGCCATAATCTCCTTGTATGACAAACATTTTCCATTAACCAAAGTCACCAGAAAGTACAAAGGCCTAACACTAGAAAGTCTAAAGCCCAGCCATTTGGCTTTACTATCTTTTGAGTCTGAAGGTAAACCAAGCGGCTGGATTAGTTTTGAATTCACATCCTTTGGCAGGTGTGAATAGCCCAGCCCAGCAATTTGCATGTTCTAATTCCCATGACCAAAAGGCAAGCCAAGAGGTTGAAACCATTCTTCTGTAAATGTGGCAATTACTCTGTGCTACTGGGGATGGGAACCGATATTGCTATGGGTGAAATGAGAAAGAGGCAGCATTTTAGAACTAGTCTAAACTAAAGTACCACACTATTTTGTGTTCCACAGGCTACGATTCGTAATTATATTTTCACTGTTCTGATCACAGGGGAACATTAGTTTTTTCCCCTCCCTTCTCTGAGAGAAGTTAAAACAGTTTGTTTTTTATTTCTTACTGGTATTTGTGAATATAGTGATAGAGAAGAAAAATACCCAATACATTCAGGTTTAAAAATCTGTTTATGGATGTGTACTGTAATTTTGAAACAGAATTCTGCTCTTTGGGAGGTGCAGTACATACAGTGTGTATCTATCTATCTCTCTCTCTCTCTCTCTCTCTCTCTCTCTCTCTCTCTCTCTCTCTCTCTCTCTATATATATATATATATATATATATATATATATATATATATATATATATATATATATATTATATTAGGGCTGTCAATTTAGCGTGCTATTCTCTATGTTAATCCAACCCCCTTTTGACGCCGTCAATTTTTTTAGCGCGTGATTAAGGTTTCCATATTAACCAGCAGCTGCTGGTCACCACGATCTATACATGTATATTTAAAAAAAAAGCTTTAGAGTAGAGGAGGCATTACATCTGCTTCAAAATATTGACAATGAGGATGAATTGCTCGGCCTGCCCCGCGATGATAGTCGTGACGTACATTGTTGGAAGTGTAACGCTCAAATGTTGTTTTTTCTTATCTTCGGAGGCCGTGGTATGGCGGGTTACAATATAGATTTGACTTTATGTATTTCTTCTGGCGTCTTCCTTGCCAAAGGGAACCGACATGGCAGGACAGTGTTATGTTGCGTCTAATTCACCTATCTCTATCTCTCTCTCGCTCTCTCTCTCTCTCTCTCGTGCAACAAGTCGCCCGATTGTGTCTGCGCGTGCACGTGTGTGCGTTTTAAAGGGCTGGGGGTCTGTTTGCGTGAGTTGAATCCAATGCTTGTTTTTTCAATTGAAGTGGAAGTTAACCCAAATATATTTTTTTCCAGAATATGTTCTATGCAGGCCCCCTAGTTAAAACAAGGCATTCTGATTCGTATTTTGTTTGTGGAATTTGAGTTTTAAGTTGTAAAATCCATCTATTTTTGACCATCTCAGGGTCGGCCATTTTATCACTTCTGACATCTGAGAATTACATCACAGATGCGCTGAGGGCTCAAATAATGACCAATCATTGCTCAGTTTCAGAAAACAGGTGAGCTGTGATTGGTCGTTACGTGAGTCCTGAGCAACTGTGATATCATTTTCAGTCGAAAGACGTGACAAAATGGCCGCCCCCGGTGATGACTAAAAACAGGTGGATTAACTCTTATTCCACAAACGCAATATTTAACAGAATGCCGTGTTTCAACTATTGGGCTTGCATGGAGCATATTCTTAAAGAATAATGTTTGGGTTGACTTCGCTTTAATAAAGTATTTGCATAAGAAAATCAATCCTCTTATTCGTGTCAAGGGTATTAAAATTCAAGAAAATAATGTCACAGAAATTTTTTTTTACAATAAATGAAATATTCGATTAACTAATAGTTAACTACGATTAAATATTTTAATGGCTTGACAGCACTATACCTATATAATATATATGTATGTATATATATATATATATATATATATATATATATATATATATATATATATATATATATATATATATATATTATACCACACTTTTACATACTCCAGCTATCTTTATATGTATTTTTGTATTCTATTTTGTTAACCAATAAAACACTTTAAAATAAATAAATAATAAAACCATAATGAAAATGTTAAATATTTTCATCATTTTTTTTCTAACTAAAAACTAAACTCAAAAATGGCAGTGACTATTTTTGTTGTTTGTTTAGGGCAAAATCATTGAGTCTCTTGGGAATGTTTGGCACAAACCTACTGGAATATTGACAAAAGAAATAGGATTTCTCATCGTATCACAGAGTTTTACAATTGCCCGACAGTACATGACAATAGGCATTCTGTGTTATAAAACTATGTGGGTATGGGTGTGGGTTTCTCAGTGAGGATGCAAACTCTCTTCCAGTCTTAATCTCTGTTGTTACTTTGTATTTTTGTTGATAAAGACTTTTTACTCTTCAACTTCCATGTCATACCTGCGTATGGGTCCAAATCCTGATCCTCACGTGACAAATAGATTATCCAGAATATTTGATAAAAGATACAAATACTGTTATTGATAAAATTGCTGCAATAGCTAATGAATTTAATCAATATTTTGTCAATATTAGTAGAAATCTAGCAAAAGAAATTTCTGAGCCAAGAAACACATTTGAAATAGATAATTACATAAAAAACCTCCTCCGCTGTTCCTTAGAGCTGTAAATGATAGAGAGGTATTAAATATTGTAAGAACATAAAAAATAAATTCTACTGATTGCGATTGCTTACTGATTACAACTCTCTAATGCTCTGGAGAAAATTTAAACCAGCTTCTGACTAGTGTGGAAAATGAATTGAACATATTAAAACATTGGTTTGACATAAATCATTTATCACTAAATTTAAACAAAACAAAGTTAATTGGTTTTGGCACTAGACCAACAAAACATCAAGTCAAAATTAAGGTAAATTCAATTGAAATAGAAAGAGTGGATACAAATAAATTCCTTGGAGTAGTAATTGATGCAAAATTATGTTGGAAGTCACATATACATAATGTCAAAAGTAAAATGTAAAAAATCATTAGGATTCTGTACAAAACCAAGGATGTCCTGAATAAGAAGTCATTATACACATTATATTGCTCATTATTACTACTATACCTGACCTATTGTGTGGAAATATGGGAAAATGCCTAAAAAACAAATACCCTCCCTCTTTTCAAACTACAAAAATAGCAATTAGAATTATAAATCAATCAAAGTATACCGAACCAACAAATCCACTATTTATCAAATTAAACACGGAAATTTATGATCTGGTCAAGGTTAAAACAGCACAAATCATGCACAAAGTTCACAATAACCTGCTCTGCCACAATACTCAGAAGCTGTTTGAAATTAGAGAAAGCTGCTATAATTTAAGGAAACATGTCTCTACAAAAAAATCTAAGACAAGAACAAACAAGCAAGCAAACGTGTTTCTGTAAGAGATGTTAATTTGTGGAATAATTTAGAAATTGACCTGAAAAGGTGTGAATCACTTTGTGTGTTCAAAAACAAGTTCAAAAGTAAAGTACAAAAAAAAATTATATAAATCAGATATAAATCGGTAAATTGCCCAAATGCCGTCATTTTTGGAAACGTGTTAGATTGAGTATAATGTAATGATAAATTGATTATGAGTACGAGAGTACATTGATATATAAATGTCAGTGTGTGCTTCTATACTGTATGTATGTAGGCATTTTTCCCCAGTGTAAGTGTAGTTGCATGTATGAGTAGGTTTATATATGACTTTTTCCCCTTTTCTTGTTGTGACACACTATCTAAATGGACAATTATTATATTCATTTGAAATTGGAAGTCAAAATACACAGACCAAGGGGTAGGAATTGATAAGTTCTTTACTTCTTCCTACTCCCTCTTGAACATACAACTGTGTTTAATGATGAACAGTTATGTCATCTCTACTTCTTCTTCTTCTTATTATTATTATTATTTACTTACTTTATTATGTTTTTTTTAATCTTGTATTTTGATTGTCTTTCTGTTGTCTGTTTATATGTTCAATAAACAAACAAACAAACAAACACGCACTTGTAGCTAAAGCCAAACTGTGGCTAGGGTTTTGACTTTCTGGACCTCGATTGGAGAAGCTATGTCAAGGCTAACATAACAAAGAAAGCGTTTTTTGTTTTTTTTACCCAATACGTGCGTGCACTTGATTCGCTGTGGCGACCCCTAGGGGGAAAAGCCGAAAGGATAACAACAACCGAGCTTCTGTGTCCCAGAAGCTAGCTGTAGGTTGATGTGAAGGCGACCAAGCCGACTCAAGGAGTTAGGCTCGGCAGTCTTACCGAAGGACGGTGGGGAAAAGCTCGGCCGAGTAGAGGAAAACCGTGGTAAACGCCGCCTCAGAGAAGCCCTTCGCCACCACGACCACGCAGGTCCGAAGCACGGCCAAGTCTAAAAAACAAATGGAAAATCCGTGCTCGAGAACCAGCTTCATTCTGCTTAGTCTGCTGCTCGCCCTCACCAAGCGGAATGGCCGCGTTGATGGCTACGAGCGCTCCCGTCACGATCAGAAATCCCGCCTGACCGTTGCGTCGCCCAATCCAGTCCAGAACAAAGTAGGCCAGGATTTTGGCTGGCGCTTCGACAGCACCGTAGATTAACTGCGTGAGGTAGATGCTGACGCCGAAGCCCGAGATCCTGAAGCTGATACCGTAGTACAGCAAGGCCGCGGAAAACCCGAAGACTCCGGAGACCAGCGTGATCTTCCTCAGCTCTGGCGTTTTGAGTAGGTCCAGGTAGGAATGAGACTCAATGGCCACGTTGGATGCCGCCTCCTCCAAGATCTGCGACAAGAGGGGGCTTTTCATGTGAAACTACCGCAGGAAGGTACACGCGTGGTGACACCTACTTCCGGCTTCAGTCTGCTGGCATTCTTCTGGTTCATCTTGGCGCAGCGAAGCAGGCACTCACGGGCCTCGGCGGTCCTGCCGTTGGCCAGAAGCCAGCGGGCCGACTCTGGTAGCCACCTAGAGGGCGACGGAGCGTGTTTAAGGGTGGCTTGATCTGGGCCCCGTGGATGCGCTTCTGACTTACCAGCAGCTGAGCAAAGCCAGAATGCACGGTGCCGTCACCGCCAGCATCAAATGGCGCCAGTCTCGGATGGCGTAGGCCAGCAGGGCCAGCAGCATATTGCCCGCAGTCCACGACAAACTGATGAGTGTGCCCGTCAAGGTGCGATGCTTCACATCCGTCCACTCGATGCCTGAGAGACACGAGCGGTGAACACTCGGGACAAGGAGTGCAAAGCCAGTGTTGCTCACCCAGAACCGTGCCGATGATGGACATGCCGCTCAATGTCATGCCGCTCAGCGCACGCGATACGGCGAACATGGCGTAAGAACTGGAGAAAGCCGAGGTGGTGCCCAACATTGCGGTGCCCGCCAACGCCGCTACCAACATCATCTTTCGGCCAAACCTGCAGACATGAAGATGACCATTTCATCTGCCGACATTTTGAAAAGGACAGACGACAATGGGTCTGATTTAGTGAGAGCCCAAAGATTTAGCGAACGCTAAATTGCATGTCGACTCTAAGATCAGGTACACACATCAAGACAATCGAGATGTTCTCAAACGGACGACTATGTTCAAAGATTGTCCTATAAGATGATCCATATGTCTGAGGTGTGTTAAGAGTGGATTTGTCCCAATAATTAGGTCCAAAACAGGGCAAGCCGACCACCTTTAGTGCTTCAATATTTACCTGGCAAAAATCTTGATGTGCGGGGAAAGGCAACCGCTCTCATGTCATTTGACTCTGAACAGTGACCAAAACTGTAGTAAAACCGTGTCGAGTCCGGACTCCAGTTTGAGGACTCAACACGTTTTTTTGTCATCTCAGACTCGACTCGGACTCCTTGGTATTTGACATAGACTTGTCTCGGACTCGGCCAATGGATTTACCATTGGACAATATTTTTAGCGACTCAACCAAGTCGAACAATGTTTTTATTCCTGAAAATGAATGTCCTCCTTCAAAAGAAATGTGAAATAATGTTTTTCAGATGATCAAAATAGCAAACTGATTGGTTAACCTGGCGGCGAAGGAATCGGAGAAGCAATAGCCTGCTGCAGTGATGCGTTCATGTTCATTTCATTCACGCTTTGAGTTTGGTGCCGTTTTGTAGCCGCCTTTTACGGCTCGGTGCAGTTTGCCGTTCCCCGGTGCCTAATCTCCTACTTGTCTCCCCTCCGAGGTCGACCGCCCTTAAATGGGAAGTCAACCCAAACATATTTATTTCAAGAATATGTTCTTTGCAGGCTCACTAGTTGAAACAAGGCAATATGATTAATATTGTAATAATATGATTGCATCAGTCCCTCCGGGATTTTGCGAAGTTGCGATCGCAACTATTAACGTCCCTCAACTTTGTTTAAACACTGCAACTTTCCTGCAACAACTACGTTTTAAAAATGAATATTTCATGTAAGGTTGGGGGTTATTTTGTCTGAAATGGCTCCGCGGCGCCCTACTGGAAATAGAGGGGGAGCTAAATTCACGAAGAGGAAAATCCCTACATGCTGTTTCAGACGATGGGGCACGTGGAGCGGAGAAAACACTAAGCATTTACCAACTAAAAACACGGCATAGGACCATGCAAACCAATATCCGGACCTCCTGCACAAAAGCAAGGGTAAACTATTTTGTTCTGAATGCAGTGTAATGATAAATTATAAAAGAAAGTCATCCATCGATAAACACTTCACAACTGTATTGTTCCAATTACACGTGAAAAATTTTGAAAGAAACATCACACGCTAGTCTCTACAAATCCTCACAGAGGCGATTGAAGAGAGCACAGACCGAATTAAGAAAAAGTTATTTAAATGTGTATGCGAATAAAGTGTGATTAAGGCTAGAGTTGGGCAATATGCTGACGTAAATCAATCATTAAATCTGTCTTCATCAAACAAATTTAAAATATGTGGAAAATGATCAGCTGAAGAAGCATCACTAACTTCCTTGTGTACAAAATGTTACAATATGGTACTGTCTGACAATCACACTAAAAGTGATTGTAAATGTACTATTACATGTTTTCACATGCTCCTAACAACATTCACAAATTGTTTTGAACATTTGATATCTTGCCCACCTGTAGTTATTTCACGGTACAGGTGATATTACTTTTTATCAAGGCACGCAGTTGGGGAACAAGTCTTAAGAGCGCTAAAGGTTTCCGCTTACTTGTCAGATCTGTGAAGCTATCACCATCCCACTGTCTGTTTGTGAGCACCCAGCTATGAGACGATCCCTGAGAGAGAAAGTCGTCAATTATCAATAGAGGACCCAATCTGGGTTATCGTCAATTTAAAAAAAAATATTTAGCTGCAATCTACCAGAAAGAAGAAGAAGCACCAAGGTGCCACATTGAGAAAAATACTGTTGCCGTCATATTTAATTAAACACCGGCTGCTGTGTGCTAAATATCTTTTTTCAAGAAAGAATATACACATTTGTAAATATCTGTTGCTTTTTCAAACATCTTTTTGTTAAAATCCCCTTGTATAAAAACTTTGCTTGATTGTAAACAAAGAGGTTTTGAGAACAAAACTTTTAGGAAAATTGCCCACGAAATCAGGCATTTTTAGATTACAACAATCACATAAAATGCCCGCTAAATCCTGGAGGGACTGTTATATTATCATTAATATACGGCTCACCTGTTTTCTGAAGCTGACCTATGAGTGGTCATTATCTGAGCCCTGAGGGTGAGTTATGTCCTTTTCAGTCGACAGAAGTGGCTAAAAACGGGTGGATTTTCAATATTAATCAGAATGCTGTGTTTCAACTAGTGGGCCTGCATAGAACATATTCTTAAAAAAATGTGTTGATTTACGCTTTAATAAAGCAACATTGTTTTTGAAATGGTTGCTGTTTATCTGCACACACCTATAATCAAGCAATGGCGTCCATGCCATCTAAGAAGAGAGTTGAGCACAATGACATTTCTCTCATTTACAGGTCATGAAAAGAATATTTTTCTGTCTTAAGGTTTACTCTTGATCTCATATGGACTTTGTGACTCGGACTTGACTTGGACTCGATAAAGATGGACTTGACTACAGCCCTGACTATCATGTGATGGAACCATAGCCAAACAAAGAAGCGCCCTGACTAACAAAGACGGAAGTGTTGGTAAATAAAACAACAACAAAAAAACAAAGTGGGTTCCCCAGATGGCAACATGAATTTTCCAAAGCCAGCCTTTTCTTGACGACTTGGCTTCTGCCTCCAGGCCCTTGGGGAACACTTGAGTAAAATTGACAAATAACTGCCAGTGTTCGTGACCCTTGGCCGGCCGCACGCGTGGACGGCAGTCATCCAGCGCGGTCCTGCCCCAGGACGGAGCACAAGCAACTGCCATTCCCCACTGGGCCGCTAGTCTGGTGGCCAGCACCCACCTTGAGGGATTCCGAGAAGGCAGGCATGATGGTGCATGGGAAAATGGGCGAAGCTAAAGGATTTCTTGCCTGCTTCCTCATTTTCATGCTTATTTACAAGAGTCACACACGACAAGGGAGAAGACTTGCCGCTTTGTTGTGACTTTCCCATCTGCTAACTTACTTGTCAGAGAGATGTCCAAACAGGATGGCGCCAAAGGTCACACCCAGGAAGAAATATGTCGCCAGCACTTGATTTAGTCCACGGTCCTCGCACACCAGGTCCCACTGCACGCACACAGACAGAATAGAAGAATTGATCCGGACCCAGTCAAGCTGCACTCACTACTTGTTCAAGACCTTGTATATGCTGGGGCAAGCCTTAATTACAGCCTGATCAAAACTTGGTCAAGATTTGATCAAGTAGGTTCAAAGCGGCAGAGTTGGACTTTGGCTCACCTCGGTGGCGGTGGTTGAGCTGAACTCAGATCGGTCGTAGACATAGCCGTGAGGACAAAGGCCGGTCCAGTTCTTCTCCCGGGTCAGGTTGCCGCCCGTTAGACCGTCGTGGATGCTGCATGAGCTCTTACTGCCAGCCTCCGGCGGGGTCAAGTCTGGGGTCGGCGGCCCGGGGGCACAGCGGTGCGCTGGTGTCGCCGACACAAAGTTGTGCAGCAAGAAATGGAGCGGCAGGATGGCCCGCGGGAGGCACAGGATGCTCAGAACCAAGAACTGGAAGCAGGAGAAGCCGCCGACATCGTCCAGGATTTCCTCAAACCTCATGGCCACTGCTCGCTGCCGTGACTTTGGAGGCCTTTCTTCTTCTTGGGAATTTTGAGGCAGGAGGAGGAAGGGCTGTGTGTGGGTGTGGGTGTGTGTGTGTGCGTGTAAGGGTGTGTGTGTGTGTGTGTGCACGCATGCGCGTGCGAGCGGGAAGAAAGCATTCCTCGCTTGATCAGCAGCTGGCAACAAGACAATTAGACATGATGTCTAGTTCCTCATGACCAGTGATGGACAGTACAAATACTTTGTTTCTGTACTGTTTGTGGATACTTTTCTTTTTCTGACGACGTTTTAAATCAAAACTAGCCAAAACTTTTAGTTTTAAGCCAAAACTAAAAGTTCCATACCAACATATACTCTGTAAATCTCTTGCTAAAAGTTACATAAATCAAGTGAGGAAGTCTCACCAGTTATACAAATACTAAATACTAGAGATACGCCGATTAACGGTGCCGATAATTGCTGACAGCCCTGGGTGTTCCCTGAATTTTTTGTTAGAGTTTGAGAACAAAAATGTATACTATAAAAAAATGTCTTGTAATAATAATAATACAAAAAAAATCAACATTATGCAAATCTGAAAAATTGTTCAATAAACAAATGCTTAAAGACGTTTCAACAAAGTTAAGATTTTTTTTTTTTTTATGCCTATTTTTTTTACGGAAAATGAATATCGTCAGTTCTCGGTCACCTTGACTACTATAATCGGTATCGGTATTGGCCCTGAAAAAAACCCATATCATCTATCTCTATTATCGGCTCCAAATATCGGTTATCGGTCGCCTTGACTACTAATAACCGGTCGGCCCGGAAAAAACATAACGGTCTATCGCAACTAAAAAATACACTGAAATATTGATTAGATTGACCAAATTAACGGCTCCCTCCTGAAAAGTGACCTTAATACTCCTTGAAGTACTCAAATACTTCTGAAAAGTGAGCTAAAAACTCTTCTATCTGCATGAAATGCACAGATACAAAAAAGACGAAAATAAACTTGACAAGGAAGTCACACTGCATTCCCTTTCACGTGGCTCCTTGCAGAGATGGCGCTCGGATTTCCCGACATGCAGAATGATTTTTGCTTGCAAATATTGAACACGTTTAATACTTCAAATGGTCTGCTGGAGCCATTTCAGAGCCGACGGTTGGGCCGAATCCGCTCAGAGCACATCTCTGGCAGAAGGACAATCTCACAACACAGTTGGGCATTTGATGTGATTGGGAAGAGAAAAATCGGAACAAAACTGCCTGATTTTCGAGACCACGGGTGTCAAACTCAAGGTCTGGCAGCCAGGTTCGGCCTGCGACATCATTTGATGTGGCCCATAAAGGCAAATAACGTGCGTCGACTTCATAACTCTTGCAAATTGCCGTCACTTTTAACAACACTGCAAGTATTTTTTTCAACCAATCCCTGCTTTAAAATTAAGCGAAAAATATAATTATTTACTGACTTCTGATTTCAAAACTAGCTATCAGGGATGTAACGATTCATCGAAAATCGATTTAAAATCGATTTAAAGAGCCTAAAATGTGCATGAATGTATCGAAAAAGGATTTGTAATGATATCAGTCAAATCTATTGTAAATTTATCTATTTTAATGTTTAGTTCTGGCACTAACAAAACACTGATAAGACCATATGAAGTTGTACAGTCAAAATTATTTATTCATTTTTTTCTAGTCACTAAAAGTTACTGTTTGTAACAAGGACAAAGTTCAGAGGTTAAAAGGTTAAAATAAAAATATCTTTTGGTCTTAAAATGAGTCATTCATTTTGTTAGAAAAAAAGATTTTAAAAAAAATCTAATCAAAATCGCGAACTGAAAAAGCGAAGATCGAATCGTTACATCCCTACTAGTTATCCATCAAATTGTAGTGTATATGTGGCCATATATGGCGATAATACATTTATTATATGTTACTCTCTGCTTTTGTCTTGCTCACTTTCCTGACGAGCAATTCCGTTGCGTGTTGGACAATCAACATGGAGGGCCCTGGCGTGTGCCAATACTTTTGCTCACATGAAACAATCGGGATTCATCGTCTCAAAAGCAGATGGAAACACTTGTCCATCCAAAGCTGAATGTTTGATTGATTGATAGGGATTCACTCAAGGCTCAATTCAATCTTTGTGAAGCAGTTTTGCAAATCAATGACTTCATTTAAGGAGCTCATTTCTCATTTTGTGTAGCTTTTTTTTTTTTTTTGCAGGTCAAACCTAGGGTCCTGAACAAGGGATTTATTAAACAGTAAAAATAAGACAATGTAGCAAACGAATTTGAATTATGTATTTTCATGTTTAGAAACAAAGCAAAATTGATTAAAAGAAAAAAAAAAGATCTACTGTAACGTAATTTTGAGAACAATTATTGTGCAGACCTCCAAGTCAAAATGAAAAGTCAGGACAAATAAATAAATAACATCACTCATAGGAGTATTTGACATGATATTCATAAACTTGCTAATAGGCCTCGCCTCCTGGTGGACTGATGGACGCTAATTCCAGAGATGGCCACTAAGCCAGCAATCAGAGCACAAGTCATGACAGCAGCTTTTGCTTTGCACAATAAAAACAACAACAAAGGTTTCAAAATGCATTCATCCACCAGGATTGGACCTTTAGCTAAATTGCGCTGCCAGATTCTGCCAATTTTAGGATCCAAATGAAAACGTTAATGTAGCTATTATCAAACGTTCTGATGTAATCGTCCGCTGCTGGCCGGCCTTGTAGAGCATGTTCCTCTCAGCCTGCAACTTGCTGTTTAGTCTGCATTTTTCATTTTGAAAGTGAAATGTGTTGTGGAACAAGCATTTACAAGGGTGGGAACCATGGCAGGGGGTTCGCAACAACTATAGAGGCGGAAATCCCCCCAAAATATAAAATATAAAATAATAATTTGCAAAAAAAAAGTCAACCTCTACATTGCTTTTTTTCACCTTTCGTGGGGGCGTTCTGGTCCACCATAAACGAGGGATTACTGTATATTACTCTATATGTACATGTATGCATATATACACACACCAGGGGCGGAGCCCAGATTGACAGACTGCCCACCCAGTGAGATTCATGAAAAAATCTATACTTAAAAATTTTTTGTAAATTATTTTTAAATGATTTTGGAATTTGCATTTCGTTGTGTTTTTTATATTATTGAATATTAAGAATATTGCAAAGTTAAGAGTGGGACACACGGTGGTCGACTGGTTAGCATGTCCGCCTCATAGTTCAGAGGTGGTGGGTCCGATTCCAGCCCCAGCCTTCCCGTGTTGAGTTTGCACGTTTTCCCCGTGCCTGCGTGGGTTTTCTCCAGGTACTCCCAGTTTCCTCCCACATACCAAGAACATGCATGGTAGGTTAATTGAACACTCTAAATTGCCCCTAGGTGTGATTGTGAGCGTGTATGTTTGTTTGTCTGTGTGTGCCCTGCGATTGACTGGCAACCAGTTCAGGGTGTAACCCACCTACTGCCCAATGACAGCTGGGATAGGCTCCGGCACGCCCACGACCCTTGTGAGGATAATGGATGGATGGATGGATGGATGGATAAAAGTGGGACATGCCCAGGATACCTCACCAGGTGATAAAAATCACTTTGAAATGTGAACTTTCGATTCACAATACTGAGATAATATACTCTGAATGGTCGAGTGAACAGTGGAGTTCGTTCTTTGCGAGGCTCTCGTTACTCCATACAGCAATCCTAGCATTAAAAAGTAGAGCTGGGCACTTGACCCTTTTTTGCCGGTCCGGTCGCGCCCCTCCACCCTTGACCTGGGTACCCTTCCGGCCGCGACCCCGCGCCCTTATTCATAAAAATTATCACCCCCCGCCCCGTTCCGCCCCCCGGCCCAAAAAAAAAAAAGTGTCCGTCATTGACGCCGCCACGGGAGAGATGCTAACGGCAGAGGCTTTTTAAGGATCATTAGCTGGCTAATTTACTATTCAAACCCGCTGTGGACACGCTTCAAAATGCACCACTAGTACTTTACTACTTAGCCAACGTGCGTGTGCTTACTTCCATTGCGAGCCCCGGAGTTGGTTTTGTCGTATTGTATACAAGTTACTTATTTATTTTGCACACTTCCCTTCGTTGACGGCCTTCAAAATAAAATCATAACAGCAAACCACTATACACAGCCGGTTTGCTACAGCGTATTTCCGGAAGTAGGGGAGACGCCAGATAAAGTGTGCGTGGCATGTGCGTGGCATGTGTCGTAGACATGTCGCCAACAGCACAATGCGTTGCCGCCTCGTGACCACGTCAAACGCATGAGGGCCGATTAGTGGGCCGGACTAAAATCCACTTCCGGCCATGCTTAGTCCAGCCATTTTTTTTTAAATTTCCCCCACCCAAAGGTGGAGGGAGGTTACCCTCTCATCCACTGGGGATGGACCCCAACATACCGGTGCCAAGCCGGGGATAATAAGCATACGGACAGCTACTCGGTACCTCTCACAAGCCTTTTGCTGCTGTCCAGTAGGGGTGGGCGGATCGATACACATATCGATATTATCAATACTAAGCAAGTACGTGGTTTGGATCGATACCATAGTCCTGAGATCGATACATCACTCAAAGCGGCGCTTCTCCCCCCCACCCTCACTCGCCCAGCACCTCCTGCTACTCTCTGAGGCCTTGTCTACACGTAGCCGGGGTTTTTTAACAACCGTGAAAGAGTTGAAAGTGAGAGCATTAACAAGGAAGATAATAAGATAATTGTACAGATGAGTCCGTTTTCATTGGAGCAACATGCTAAAATAGCGGTTCTCTAAACTTTTTACACCCACTACCACCCAAAAAATATTTAGCACTCCAAGTACAGTACCACTGTAACAGTCACTTCTTGTGGTATGGTGTCTCGCCACACGATGGCGCCTCTTTGGTTTATTATGTCAGTTCGTCACTTCTTTTTCCCTGAACTTCAGTGCACCTTTTGCCATGGACTCGGTCAGGTGTACCCGACCGCTATGTTAGTAACGCGTGGTATGCTGGGAAAGTATTGTTTTATTGGAAAATTAAACAACGGCTTGTGGAATATCAAGAGGTCTTTGCTCCTTCGGCTATCCAACAACACCCGTCCATGACTAAGTATTTCCTCAGCTCATTACCACTCGTTACACCACCATGATGACAAACATTAAAATACAATAGCTCAGTAAGCCTAAATGATGACAAAAAATAAATAAATAAATAAGTGTTACAATGACCCCTGAAACCGCCCTGGTCAGGGGTGGGCAATTCCGGCCCTCGGGGGCATGTTTTCAATGTCACCCTGGTGCAAACCACCTGATTCAAATGATCAGGATCGTTATTTAGCTTCTGCAGACCCTGCATTTGAATCAGGTGGGTTCCAGCAGGGAGAGATGGAAAACAGGAAAGATACTGGCCCTTGAGAGCCGGAATTGCCCACCCCTGGCCCAACCCAACTTTAATTAAAAAATAGTGTCGCGGCCACACAGACGCATGATATTACAGCTGAATAGGAGCTCTAAGAAGATCTCAGCTGCCCTTGGTGTAACTGTCATTCCTGGGATAACGGCTATGATGCCGGGGAATAGGAGAGCAACGGCTAAAGACAACAAATATTCGAGATATGCAGTAATTGAGGGCAGACATACTGACAGGATATCATATAACTCCTCCTGTAAAATGCTGTATCTACTGTACATTCATTATGCCCTTTACTTTCACCCACTATTTGCAAATGACTGAAGAAACTATCTCCGGATAAGGATATATAACGAGTTAGCTCAAAACCACTATCAAGGGTGTTGCTGATGATTTTCTCTAAATGTCAGAGGAGACAAATACATCTTGAATCCAATTTGAAATGGATACGAATCATTTTCTTAGCGATGAGGCTAACCACCCTTTCCTCCCCCTCTTTATCTCTCTTGCATTCTCCTGCTCCCGCACATGCAACAACAAACAATCCTTTGACACTGCTGTACAAAAGAAGATGGCATTCAAGCATAGATAAAAAGGCCGCTGAGCTGGAGTGCTAGCAACATCAATCTGTTTGTGTGGGTATTTCACGTTCCCCTGAAACCTCTCAAGCTAAAACTGTTTCAGATAAGGAGGACATGCGTGACATCCTTCAGGAATGCAAAGCTTAATAATATCTGGCCAAATCTCATTTCTTTATTTGGAACCTCCTCGGTCCTCCGTTTTTGTTTTTTGTTTTCCATTAAGAGTAATCTAACTAAATAAACTAACCGTTATTGTTATTGTGCGTTAAATGGAATGTGTTACAATTAATTTCTGAGTTTACGGCTACTACGTTGCATTGCATCTGCAAAGTTTTGAAGTGTAACGTTGTGGATATTCAACTATAATTCAACCCCACTTGAAACATAAAGCATAAAGTGGACATGTGTGGTGTGGCAAAACCTCTGACATACAGACATTTGTGACACACGTAAATAACATGATGTCACCTTTACTCGACGTATCCATAACCTGACGACATCGAGAAGTGATTGTCTTATTACCCCAAAACATTTGTACGTCTGCCTACCTTGCTACTTTGTCAATCTCCTCCCATGATATGGAATATATTGATGGGTAAATGAATATTGAGGAGATGAAGTTCAGTGTTTAAAAGCACTACAGGTTATTTTTAAATGAAGAAAATGTTTGAAATCCTTTCAGTCTATGTTCTACAGACTAGTTTTCTCAGGTTGTGAGAGTTCAATTAATTTGTTACAGTTACTATAAAGATAGTAACTGAATGCAGCACCAAGTAACATATATAGTGTATGTTTACCTGAAACACAGGTTACAGTGTTAAAACAATGGAGCCAACGACACTTTTGTTTGTAGTTCACCAGTTCTACCTCCCCTGACCACATATTCTTAGGCAATTTCTCTTTTTTTTTTTAAACATAAAAATAAAATGTCCACCTTTACTTATTTACTATAAACAATGTATGGATTATAAAAGAAAATATTTTATGATGTGTTACTTGTGCTTTTTGAATTGCCTTCCAGATGAGTCCATCAAACCATGTGCTGTCACACCAGAGCACAATGCCTAACGGTAATTTACTTTGCTCTGAGGACTAACATGAAGTAAACAATATGCGAGCCAATTGTTGTTCATCTGATTAATAGAGCAACTTCAGTCAATACACTAAATGAATAATAAATGTTGAGGTGGTGATTGTCAATAAAAGGCTTAACTGAAGAAGTACAAAACACAGAGGAAAAGGCAACAAAAATGCAAAAGTAAACTGATGCAGTTTTGAAAGAAAAACTCACATCCTGGGTTTGTGGTATCTTTTGGTTTGCCTTTTTAAACATACCTAAACCAAACAAGCATTTTTTTAACATGGGTTGCCTAAGTGTAATTTGTGAGCCCTGCAATTATTTGATTACTGTTGTGCACAAGTTGTACACTCGTTCTCAAAGTCAATGAGGGAAAATTCCTTCTGTCTTGTTGATGAAAAACAACACTGATAATAAATGACTGGATTAAACAATGATGAAAAATACTTTGAATATTTGCCAGAGCAGATCTGTGTCAAATTACAAAATGTTGATGAGCAAGCACAAAGTTAAACTCATCATACTGCCCGTTCTGGTCCAGTAGTGTCCAGTAGTCTCGTAATAAAAGGAGAAAAATTTAAGAGCAGGGCATCGGCTTTGCAATTCTGCAGGTATGTATTGAATTCTAACAGTCAATGGGGATTCTGCCTTCCATCCATCCATCCATGGATATAAGGGTCAATAGGGTTGCCAACGCCCTGAAAAAAAAATAAGGGACACCTCATTGGCAGCGAGACGACCGACATGACTGCCTTCTTACTTTTTTTTTTTTTTGTTAAACCATTTTTAACTATTTAAACCCGAGTATGCGGAATGGTGATATTCTGGTTGGTACGTCTGCCTCACAAGTGCAGAGTCCGTGGGTTCCAATCCGGCAGCAGCCTTTGGATTTACTTCATTCGGACGATTGCACATGAATAAAAATAACAAAAGGATTACTGACGGAATTGTCTACTCTTTCAAATATTTAAATATGGTGTAACGAATTGGGTTGTCTGTGTTGTGATGACATTTGTGTTTTGCCCACGCTGCCCGCACACAACTCAGGCGTGTGTACCACTACACTATGTCTTTTCTGTCTTAAAGTGGAAGTCAACACAAACATTTTTTAAGAATATGTTCTATGCAGGCCCATTAGTTGAAACACAGCATTCTGATTAATATTGCGTTTGTGGAATATGAGTTAACCCATTAAGGATGGAAGTGCATAACCCTCTTTTTACCCTTAAGGCCTGGAGAGCATATACATCATTTTCTTTTTTGTATCCAATTTTTGGTCTCTTAACCAATGAAATGCATCAGAACATACACGTGACGGTATCGTGAGCCCACAGAGGATGTTCCGGAATTCTTTCAAGTCATAATAGCGGACGCCATCAATCGCAGGAGATCTGAAATGAGTAATGGCAGTGATATAGACAATGCGCTTGTAGAATTTGAACCAGTAGAACCAGTTGAATGTGATATATGGTGAAGATATATGTTTGTAGACAGTGACAATATCGACATCTTTGTAACAAAATAGAGGATAGTAATTACCACTTGATTTTTTAAATTAAAAATACTGCTTCTCTTACACTGACACTTAATTTTTACATCTTCGATTGAAACAGTAAAGATGAATAAACTCAGGCCTGTGTGCAAGCCACGTGTTTAAGGTCTCAAAATCTTTTGGAATTATGTTTCTGTCTGCTACAGGGGCTGAGATATTAATTATTTTGTAGGTGTTGAATTTCTGGGAAAACTTCAGGTTTTCAAGGGTAATTCCAAACACGACCTTAGGTTTTGGGGAGCTGTTTAGCCAGGCAGTTTAGGCGCTAATGAGTTAACCAACAAAATCCACCCCTTTTTAGCCATCTCTGGCCATCATAGCTAAGTTTCCGAAAACAGGTGAGCCGTGATTGGTTGTTATCTGAGTACTGAGGGTGTGTGATATCATTTTCAGTCGAAAAAAGTGATAGCCCTGAGAAGGCTAAAAACAGGTGGATTTTGCTGCTTACCTCAGATTTCATATTCAGATTTCATATTAATCAATTTCACAAGTTTCAACTTGTGGGCCTGCATATTCCCCAAAAATTGTTTGGGTTGACTTCCCCTTTAAGGATGTTTAATATGCATGGTTTTGGAATGCTGGAGGAAGATAGGGATAAACTTCATCCCATTTTGAAATTAAGGAAATTAGTTTTGCTAGCTCCATAAAAATTTTCAAACCTTTCTACTTGACCAGTGTTTGGTAAGACAAATGATAGATGAAAAAGGGTTAGCTTCAATCCCGCTGTCTCATACACACAAGTGCACGCACACGTTTGTAATGTTTATACGATGATACGTGTCGTTAACTCTTGAAAAAAATGTTTGTATTTTGTTATTCCCAGTGATAAATTTAGCAGATGACATTCTTAAAGCTGTGGGTGATTCGTAATGGGTTATTAGTCACTTATTTTCGAACAAGTTGCGGCTGTGGGGCTAGCCTGCTAACTCCATATGGTTACCAGCAGTCCAGATAAATTTGACAGCCATGTTTCTTCGTAAATGTTATTTAAAATGAATCCTCCCGTGAATATGATCCAAAACAGTCACCATCCATTCACTTTGAATTACTTGAATTACTTACTCAGTGACCTGTCTCATTTAATTGCTGGCCAACAAAAACCTATATGTGGGAGCACCAACGGCTGCTCATTGAGCTATATTGTAATCAGTTATCCACTTAACTCCGGGAAATCTTGTTTGGCCAACAAGTTTGAGAGCAGGTGAGGACTGGAATGTGTCATCTGTCTCCCTGTATTAAAAATGTAATATTGCGAAATAATCCACATTTTTGACAAATGTACCTCTAATCTGATTATGTGGTTTCTTGTAACTGTAACGCAATACAGTTAAATTTTTTTTGTATCCTGAATATGTAATATGTATTCCGTGATTCCCCCAGCCTTGACAGAACAGTTCCGTGAATCCACTAGAATGAAATGTAGCGTGTCCCAAAAGCCACTACACCTTTCCTTTTTCTACAGGATTTAGAAACAGCAATCCTTGCCTTCATTACATCTCGACTCAATTACTGTAATGCACTTTATTTTGGAGTCAGCCAGTCCTTCCTCAAGCTTCTCCTGTTGGTCCAAAATGCTTCTTGCTCACCTCCTAACTGGAGCTCATAAGAGGGAGCACATAACCCCAATTCTGGCCTCCCTTCACTGGCCCCCAGTACATTTTAGAGTTCATTTTAAGATACTTCTATTTGTTTTCAAATCTTTAAATGGCCTCACCCCATATTACCTCTCTGAGGTCCTCCACCCCGATGCACCTGTCTGCAGACCAAATCGAGCCTTTTCATTTGCCAGTCCTAACCTCTGGGAAGACCTTCCGTTAAATGTTAGGCAAGCCCCCACTCTGTCCATTTTGAAAACTCGTTTGAAGACACATTTTTATTCTTTGACTTTTGACCCTGGTCGACTGGTTAGCACGTCCGCCTCACAGTTCAGAGGTCGTGGGTTCGATCCTGGCTCCGGCCTCCCTGTGTGGAGTTTGCATGTTCTCCCCGTGCCTGAGTGGGTTTTCTCCGGGTACTCCGGTTTCCTCCCACATTCCAAAAACATGCATGGTAAGTTGAGTGGACACTCTAAATTGCCCCTAGGTGTGATTGTGAGTGCGGATGTTTGTCTCTGTGTGCCCTGCGATTCGCTGGCAACCGATTCAGGGTGTCCCCCGCCTGCTGCCCAAAGACTGCTGGGATAGGCTCCAGCAGGCCCGCGACCCTTGTGAGGATAAGCAGTATAGATAATGGATGGATGGGTGGACTTTTGACCCAACATTGAGACTGACAAAGCTCTATTGTTTTCTGGTGTCTACTGTATGTGTTAGTATCATTAATTTGTGTTTTAATTTACTGTTTTCACTGTCTTTGTTGTTATATTATTGTTATACTATGTTATATATAAAGTGCTTTGTTACAGCTGCAGCTGTTGTGAAATACACTATATAAATAAAGTTGTCAATTATTGTATTGTATTAAAGCTTCTCAAACTGCTGCTGAACTGCAGTCAGGGAAAATTTCTTGCCAGGTATCATTTTCAAAGCAGCTCCAATGTCATTTGCCAATCCATGGGGAATGATATGCTTACAAAAACTGCAAAGCCTAAAAGTTGTCAAAGGCTGTTATGTCTAAATGATAACTGAAACAAAATTGAAAACTTTTGGGACACCAGATACATAACACACACATGATAGAAATGCATACTGTATATTCAAAGTTTATAGTTATAGTTCAAAATTGCTGCATATATGAATAAATGGTTATCTGCCTTTTGATAATTTATAATCATCATCTAAGTAATGATGATATAGCAAGAGGAACTTTAGCTTCTGGTAGACATCTTTAGTTCACAAAGTAGAAGCATTTTTCTCATGTGACATCCTGTTTTACACCCTTCTTATTTGTTTTACCTGTGGCTAGTTAATCATTTTGCTTTGCCCTGTTCTCTTTTCCTCTAAATAGAGAAGTATTTGCCTGCATTTATGGTCTTCTTTCTGTTACCTGTTCATTGATTAATAGCGTTGTACTCTAGTTTGACAGTTTCATCCTGTTTGTGTCGGTTTGTTTGAATAACCTCTTTTCTGCAGCCTCTCAGTTCATGTGAAACCAAGTTTGTTGTTTTTACTGCCTCAGTTAATAGAATAGAAATCATCACTATTTTTATACAATAAAAATTAGCCAGGTTATTGTCCTTCATAACTTAAAAGAAATAGATCCACTATAAAAAGTTGTGGATTTATTCAATTTATATAGTCACCATCTTTCTGGCTTACTTTTACAGGAGTCTTTAAAAATATAACCTTTTGGAGTGCAGTCAGTCCCTGGCCACTAGAATTAATAATCAATGAGCCTGAATTATGCACCAATAAAAAGTCTCCTCATTTTGAAATATTTCATTATTAACACAACAATACTGTACCATGCATCCATTATCCGCTTATCCGGGGTCGAGGCGCGGGAGCATTTCTGGTGGCGCGTTTGAATTGGAGTCAATGTAGTTCGCTGGGGCGGGTGCGGTTGCGTGTGTGGTGGCGAGAATGTTGCGTTTGGAGCGGTGGGACACCGAGCGAAGCATCGACAATCCACCCATTCGCCCCATTCGGCGCGTCTAAAACAAATTAACTTTTTTGCCATTTCGTCTTGGGGCAGCCAATCAGCATCGCGCATACTACGTCACACACAAAGTAGGCGGGTTTTGTGACCACTGACCAGATTTGAGAGGACAAGATGGAGGAAAAACTTACCGTTTCGATTTGCGGACACCCCAAACTCTACAATATGGCCAGCTATCTATATTCTATGTAATACCGTGACAAGAGTAAACGTGAGCTGCCTTGGCGATTTGTGAGCGAGGAGTTTAGCATACCTGGTATGTATTTTATTGTAATCACAGTCATATTTTCTGTTATTTTACAGCTGTCAAACTCTAGCATTAAATTATCCAAAGTTGGCACACTGTCGGCCACTTGGTTGCTATGTTGAAACTTTATTTTTTCTGTCGGAGGATTATTGCCGGTGAAAGTGGAAGGGACTGAGGGACACATATATGAAGGAAAAAAGAAGGGAACACCAAGAAAAGTGTTACAGATGAATCACATCCGGGGGAAGTGACACTCTGGGGGAACAGGAGGCTGGAGCTGCTGCCTGTGCCGCTGCCCCAGAAACACTGCCCGGTGGTATGTACATAAAGAACACTTGGAAGTTAATTTTACATTGCGCAAAGATGCAAACGTGTGAAATGGGCATATTTTTCTACTGTTTTCCTCAAAATATGTTGTAAATGTTTGTTTGATGAATTTTAATCACATGTAACACATATACATCTCAATAAGTGAAGCCAAACTATAAAACATATAATGAACTTTTTACACATACACTATATGCAATTATGGTATGCTTTTCACCCTGACTACTACTGAATTTAGTACTTTTGTGATTCCTTTTGTGATATCAATATTGCAATAAATATAAACTTTACAATCTGCTTTGTGACAAATATGGTGTTCAGATTTCATACAGGAAAAAGGAGGTTTAAGCGGTGCGCTGGAGGGAAGGAGAAGGAGATACAAGACGGCATGCTCCAATACATAAGGCACCGCATCAACTCTCCTCCAGCCCCACCTCCACCCCCATGCGAGGATGAGGATGAATTGTTCATGAGAAGCCTGGTTCCTGCCTTAAAAAGATTGCCACGCGACCAGAAAGATTTAGTGAAATTTCAATTCCACAAAATTCTATTGGCTGCAAAAACTGTAACATCAAAGGTAGAAGATGTATTTCAATAATTAGTGTCTGGGTGACAATCTTTTCAGGGCAGGAATCAGGCTTCCATACTCTTTTATGTTTTATTTATTAATCTTGTTCATTCAACATATTCTCTTTATTTTATTTTATAATTTCTTGCACAATGTTCATAGGGACAGTGTTCTTTTTTTATATTTAACACACCTGGTAGAAAATAAATCAGCTTTATATATATATATATATATATATATATATATATATATATATATATATATATATATATATATATATATATATAAAAAATTCTTTGTGATGTTGCGTAGTAATTGACGTGTACACAAACAGCTAAACAATAATTCTGGTGTTGAAAGAGGATTATTGCAGAACTTTGCTCTCCCTGACCCTGATACCCTGATATAGATTGTCTGGTTGGGTTGTTGGAAGCAACTCTTCCCAGATCTGTCAGTGGTTCCACCTCTTCAAGCTAGATGCTTCCTGCAGATGCCTGGGTTTTCTGCAGGATGTTGTGGAGACACAGGTAGCCTTCACACACTTCTCTGCAATATCTACATGCACCTCCATTGCACACCTGTACATCCTCCAATGGGCAGAAAGGATGCCAAAGGCATTCTCTACCACCAGCCGAGTGGGGGAGGGACGGTAATTGAACACCCGGCAGTCCGGCTGTAGGAAGATGAAGGCGAGGAAGGCAGCGGGTCCAGATGGCATCAGGACCTAGCTCCTCAAATCCTGCGCAGACCAGCTGTGTGGAATTGTCCAGCATATGTTCAACCAGAGCCTGAAGCTGGGCAGAGTCCCCCAGCTGTGGAAAACATCCTGCCTGGTCCCTGTGCCAAAGACCCCCCACCCGAAGAAGCTCAACAGCTTCAGACCAGTGGCGCTGACGTCTCACCTGATGAAGACCCTGGAGAGACTGGTCCTTGCCCACCTGCGCCCCCCGTTGAGCTCCTCAATGGACCCACTCCAGTTCGCATACCAGCCTGGCATCAGAGTGGATGATGCCATCATCTACCTCCTCCACACTTCACTCTCCCACCTGGAGAAGGCGGGGAGCACTGTGAGGATCATGTTTTTTGATTTCTCCAGTGCTTTCAACAGCATTCAGCCCATCCTATTGGGAGACAAGCTGGAGTGGGCGGGGGTGGCCCACCACCTCACCACATGGATCCAGGACTACCTCACAAACCGGCCACAGTATGTGAGGACACAGGACTGTGTGTCTGACGTGCTCCTCTGCAGCACGGGGCCCCGCAGGGAACTGTCTTGGCTCCCTTCCTGTTCACCCTCTACACCTCGGACTTCAACTACAGCACCCCTACCTGTCACCTGCAGAAGTTCTCTGACGACTCTGCGATTGTCGACCTCATCACAGGCGGAGATGATTGGGAGTACAGAGAACTTACTGCACCTGCACTAGTGAATATCCAGGGAACAGATGTTGAGAGGGTCTCAACTTACAGTATGTCACAAAAGTGAGTACAACCCTCACATTTCTGCAGAGATTTCATTAGAATGTTTAATAGAACAACACTGAAGAAACATCGCTTTGACACAATGAAAGGTAGTCTGCGTAAAGCTCATAGAGCAGTATAAATGTATTTTTCCCCTCAAAAAACTCAAAATATAGCCATTAGTAGCTAAACCCCAGGTAACAAAAGTGAGTACACCCTAAAACGAAAGTTCCTGAAGTGTCAATATTTTGTGTGGCCACCATGATTTTGCAGAACCGCCTTAATCCTCCTAGGCATGGTTTCACAGCCTCACAGGTTGCCACTGGAATGCTCGTCCACTCCTCCATGATAACATGACGGAGCTGGGGGATATTTGAGATCTTGTGCTTCTCCACCTTCCGCTTGAGGATGCCCCAAAGATGTTCTATTGGGTTTAGATCTGGAGACATGCTTGGCCAGTCCATCACCTTTACCTTTAGCCCCTTTAGAAAGGCCGTGGTCATCTTAGAGGTGCGTTTGGGCTCATTGTCATGCTGGAACACTGCCCTCCGACCCAGTTTCTGGAGGGAGGGGATCATTCTCTGCTCCAGTATTTCACAGTACATGCTTAAGTTCATGTTTCCCACAATGAACTGCACCTCCCAAACTCCAGCTGCACTCATGCAGCCCCAAACCATGCCATTCCCACCACCACGCTTGACTGTAGGCACGACACACACATCTTTGTACTCCTCACCTGGTTGCCGCCACACATGCTTCACACCATCTGAGCCAAATGAATTAATCTTTGTCTCATCAGACCAGAGGATATTTTTCCAGTCAGCCATGGCCTTTGTTGGACATATCTTCAGCAAACTTTTGGTGGGCTTTCTTGTGGACAGCCTTCAGAAGAGGCTTCTTTCTAGGGCGACAGCCATACAGACCAATTTGATGAAATGTGCGGCGTATGGTCTGAGTACTTACAGGCTGACCCCCAACCTCTTCAATCTCAGCAGCAATGCTGACAGCACTCCTGCGCCTATCTTTCTTAGATAGCATTTGGATGTGACGCTGTGCACGTTCACTCAGCTTCTTTGGACGTCCAACATGAGCCCTGTCGTGAGTGCATCCTGAGAAGATAGAAAAAAAAACGATCAGCACAATATGTATGGAGATGATAGTGGTTTTCCTCATAGGAGCTCACATTTGATGCAAATAAAAACTAAATATTGTACCGCTTTTATATTTTCACAGTTTGAAATGGACAAATTAATTTTTAATCACTTTCAGACACTAGGTGACAAAGGAATGTGACAAACCAAAACAAGGAGCAACACGGATCAAGCCTCAATGCGATGACATTCACAGCCTGAAATGAAGAACAAAAAAAAAAAAAAACCAAAAAACCTAAGGTGGGCGTGCTAATTTGCTGCTTTAGTCATCACTAAAAAGCCCATAAATCACTATAGATTCTTTTAGGGGGGTGAATTTTAGTACTGACATAATTTTTTCATACAGACCTATTATATAAGTGTTGATGTTCAGCCCAATCAAGTGTCCCTTTAGTATTATGGTACTGTATTATGTTTCTAACTTTTTTTTTTAACTGGTGACAATTAACAGAATACATTTTTAAATTAACCATCCCAGCTGTGGTCACCACCATTGATAATGTTACCTTAATTTTACAGTTGTTTGACAATGTTGATATACTGTATGAGGCATCCGTGCAGCAGCTCACCTTTACATCATGCATACATTTGCCATTACAGGTGGGACTATTTACTTTTATCACTTACTTGGAACAGGTGAAAAGAATGCTGCTGCTTTCATGTTTCACTCACACTTTCAAGCTTTACATTAAAATCATTTGCTTACCCAAGGTGTTTGCACATGCATCTGTCACTCTCAGGATAAAAGAAGACCTCACATAAAAGAACTGATCCTTTGCTTAGAACTAGCCTTTCTGATTTTTGTGCTGCTGTGTCTTTTTTTAAAGCGAGTACTTCATTCTCTTATTAAGCTTCTGGGTTTGCGCTGAACTGAGCAACTCTGTCACTCAGCAATGGAAAAAATGAAAGCTGGTAAACAAACACATACCCTATTTCTTTAATTTTTAGCAGCGGAAGGCACAATATTTTTGCTGCTGCTTCCTCACGTATTTTATGAGAAGGATTATATGTAAACGTGGAGTAAACCTGGATGTGCCCCCAGGACTGTTTCCTCTGTTTTTGCAACTGCTTACTTGCCTTCCAAGCCACTCACCTAAAAGGAGCATCTGTCAGTTCAGTAGAATTTTTACTCAAGAAGTGCCAATGCACCACAAAGGCTATGCAGAGACAAGCAGGAAGAGACACTGACCAAAACCAAATTTGAGGGGTCCTATTTTCGTGTCCAGCTAGATTATATATAGACTCTATACATATATATATATATATATATATATATATATATATATATATATATATATATATATATATATATATGGCTTATTCATATGGGCATAGAGATGAGCTTTTTTTAAATGCTTGGTTTGGGTTTTAGAATGCTGCCTCCAAGTGCCAATCTACTGCAATGTTCTCAGCTCTCTTTATTTCGAAATACGTACAGTACACATTTTACAGACATGCCACATTACAAAATGCCACAGAAAAAAACCTTGCTGATTCACTTTGGAAAATGTGCAGGATTTGTTTGCATGTGTAACAAATATGCCACATATGGACCATGTCTCCTTGCCTTGGATACAAGATACAGCCAGGACTGTCACAAGTCTGCTCCAGTCTCACTTCAAAGCAAGCGAATCACCAGGGAATCCCTGCAATTTGATTTGACAAAGACATGCTAGGATTCAGAAAGAAACAAACCCCTGATAAGGAGGCACTCTTCGTCACCTGGAGGACTTCTACAGAAGTGTCTTCGAACAGCCTTGGACCAGACATGCTGGGGTCTTCCCAGCTGTCTGAGGAATCCTCATTCCGAACTTCAACCAACTTGGCAGTGCTGGACAAAGACTGGCCCCTTGAGGTCGACATGGGAAATGCAACTTTAAACTTTAAACTCTATCCATTTAGGTCAATCAAAATTACCTGGATATGAAACATATTTCATTTGAATGTTGGTTTGTGCATTGTTCACTGTGCTTATCCTGCTAACTTTGCATTGATGATTCCACTTCTCTATGGTAATAATCATTTTCCTGGTTATGTTTATGACATAACAGTAAATATATGGTTCAAACTAATATCCTTGTCGCCGGAATTTTGGACACCTTCAAAATGAGATATTTCCAGCCGAAGCATGAAAACTGATGCAAGCTAGAAATTGTGAAATGCACAAAGGTTTTAAAATGGACAATTCAACAGGCTCAATCTAACTTTAATGTCATGAATTGAGTCTCACCTGAAACTCGAGCTGATGGGCGGATACTTAGCACATCTGCCTGCCTTGAGTAGATTAAAGTCTCGCCTTTTGTCCGCTTCGAGCTCTCTCTTCACCCGCTCCACAACTGAAACATCTCTGTCTCTCCTCCACCGCGTTTTTCAACAACAACAAAAAAGGCTCTCTCTTTGCAATCTCTGCTTTTTGGCCTCTCTGCAACTCGTGAACATCTTCATGTTTCTTAATCTTTTGCTAGGTTTTTCACTGCGCTCCGACCCGCGCCAAGTCCCACCCGAAACGCCCGACGATCGATCTATCTATCTATCTATCTATCTATCTATCTATCTATCTATCTATCTATCTATCTATCTATCTATCTATCTATCTATCTATATTGGGGATTGAAAACAGGATGTCTTTTTTGACTGAACTTTTACTTTGAAGGGGGGATTGCAAATTTCCTGTTGAATTTAGCGCGAAGTATGAAATGCAGGTCTTATCTAGACCTACGTTTAGGTATTTATTTCATGTGTCTATGACATTCCTACTGGGCGTTATAGGCAGTTTTGTCCGTTTTTTTTTAGGGGTGCTTTTTGGGTTATGGGGGTTCGTTTTTTAATGGTATCGCAATTTCACCCATTCCTGATGTGCGTGCAAAAGTTGGTGACTTTTGAAGTATGTTAAGGGGGTCATTAGACCCAAAGAGGTGGCGGTATGATAAGTTGTAGGCTAAATCAAATCGTGGCAGAACTCCAAAGTTCTGAACTCATTTATTTGGTATTTTTTCAATTGCCCTTTTTGCTGTCATGCAGCTGCACTTTTATGGTAACCAATTTTTACTGAAGTTATTCTTGGATTTCTATGCGTGCTGGTGCAACGGCACCTTGAGTTTTTTTTATTGGAGCCAAGTTTTATTGTGTGTATTGTATTGGGGAAGTTTTGATATGCCCGTCATTGGAGTGTAATGCCACCTTAAATTATTTTATTATAATTTTATTTTGTATATTTATTTGTATAGGGATTGTGTTGGGAAAGTGTTATTTATGTGTTGTTATGGTGGTCATTTATGTATTTTATTTATTTTTCCTGTTTTGGAAAAATGGGGAAAGGCAGCTATTGCAATTGCAATTGTAATCACTACTATGGTCTATTCCTGGTTTACATATTCCTTATTTTTGGGGGTTTTCCATCTTCTATTCACGTGTGCAATGTCGGGCCCCTTTGACCTCAAAATCCATGTGGAATACAGCCCAGCTATGCCACTTCTGCACAGGTCAATATATGCAAGTCTTTTGCAATCACAATAATACAACAGAGTAAAACTGCTTGTTCATCCTATTAATTTATTTCATTTAGGTGCAATCTCGCGGGGGAGAAGTGCACTAATGAAATATAAAAACATTGTTCAAACAGTTAAGATCTCTGCAAAATCTTAAGGGGTACACTGAAAAAAATGATGGTTGAATTTACTTAATATTTCATCAAATGGTTGCACAAAATAAAATAATCTGGAGGCAGATACATTTTTAAAGTAGATGTATAGTCTACTTAAAAAAATTATCTGGATCCAGCTGATTAAATTTTGTGCAACCAAATACATTGAAGAAATTAAATTGAGTAAATTCAGCAGAAACTTTTTTCAGTTCTGACCCTAACCCCTATCCGCTCAAAAAGATAATTATCTGGAAATGCTAAAACATCACTGGGTCTGCTCTCCCAATGGATATTTAATCCTCTGCTTATAATGCTGCACCTTCATCTGCGGGATCATTATCAAAAGGACATGTCACGTTTATCTCCACCTGCACTGAAAAAAATGGTGTGTTGACTTTACTTTTATTTCAACAAGTGGTTGCACAAAATAAATGATCTGGCTCCAGATGCATTTATTTAGTAGATGTATAGTCTACTTAAAAATTGTACCTTAATCCAGATGATTATATTTCGCGCAACCACTTGAAGAAATACAATTGAGTAAATTCAACAGAAACTTTTTTCATTGATACTGTGCCTAATGGACTTGCCATATACTGACTCAGATTTTTTTAATGACAGACGGCAGAACTAAGCTACGCCAAAACTCGCCTGCGCGAACTGAAGGAATGAGAAAATGAAATGGAGTATGTGGCTCTGAAAGAGGGCGGAGACTCAGAGAAACTCAAGTTTCAGTGAGATAAAGCTGCTCCCGACCAGGTTAGGTTCAGAGAATGTGTTACTGCGGTAACTGACCGAGAGCTTAAGTTACCTCTCCCTCTGAAACCGACTAGAGTTACCCCTCTTTCTCTGGTTTGACTTATCTCCCTTTTGGAAACAGAAAAGTCAGAGTTTCCCTCATTTCAGGGATAGCAGACTCTGAGTTTTCACAAAACCTGCTTTGTGAAATGGACCCAAGGTAGTTTTTTTTTTTTTTTTTATAAATTATTGTTTGACAATCATTGCAAATACATGTGGAAAAATTGTTGGTACCCCTGTTAATGAAAGAAAATACCGGTAATATTGATAATTTAATGAAAATTAACCAATGAAAATCAGACATTGCTTTTGAATTTTAGTTCAACAGAATTATTCTAAAAAAGCAATCTCGGAACAGGCATGGACAAAAATGATGGTACTCCTAGAAAAGATTGAAAATAATTTGACCATAGGGACATGTTCAACCAAGGTGTGTCCTCTAATTAGCATGACAGGCATCTTCAAACTTGTAAGCAGTCAGTCAGTCTGCCTATTTACGCTTTTTGTGCACAATGGCTCATGCTCAGCAGAAGTGTGCTATTCTTCCTGAGGCAGTAAAGGTGTGTCCGTTGCGTTACCTTACCTCCCCATATCAGCATCTTTGGGGGAGTGAGTTCACTGCGAAAAAGTGGACCCCTGTATTTATAACCCATTTACAAATGTTTTCCAGGAGAGGAAGCCCAAAGTGCAGCACATGGATAGTTTCTCCAAACCGGGCTTTTGGTGAGACAATGGGTGCCGTGTGAAAGTGGCTTTGTTGGTGAGGCTAAACTTTAAGTCGTTGTGCCTGAAAAGTTCCGTGTTGCGGTGCTGAAAATAGCCTGTGATGACTGTGATCATTTAGGAATGAGGTAAACGAGTACTGCATATTTTTTGGGGGCCCAGACTGAAATGTGATGTGTCAAAGTACATTAAATCTTGTCATGTTGACTTTCAAACCTAATCAGTCAATTAAGCCTGCACCTCTTTGTCCGCTCCTGGCAATAAGCACACTTTCGAACATCTAATCATTGATTGTGTTGGGCCGCTAACTCCATCTCAATCTGGCGAGGTGCCAGATTGAGATGGAGGTATTTATTGGAGGTTATTTGCTCATGGTCATGTGCCAAATAAGATATCCTGAAACATAATACAATATAATAATATAACTGAAGACAGGTACAACAGAAAATAACAACCAAAGAAACTTAACAAAAGACGACGGATGGGGTTCACTTGTAAGAAGCCAGGAGCAGAGCCCCCACAGGTCACTGAAGGCAGGAATATACAGTATAGGAGTGGAGTGAAGTCATCATCCAGGTGTTCTGCATTTCCCTGATTGTCCCTGATGACACAGCACCTCAGAAAAAAACTGATTATCAGCAGCCAGAGCCCGGATGTTACTCTCCATTCGGGCGTACTCCACCCCCCAACACACACACATCCCTAAAAGACAGGGCTCCAAGGAGCAACTACCCAAATCACAATCAAAACAAACAAACAAAAATAAATAATCAAATACCACCCATCCAAATCCCATTAGGTCCATTATTCAGACTGGCGCACCCATGAGCTGTGCAGCCATCCCCACCCACTCCCTGCAACCCCGGTACCTGAGAAGCAGATTGAGAAGAGAGAACATCAACTACACACCCATACAAAGCACCAATAAAACAAAGGAAACTGTGACGGTCAGAGGTCATTGCATAGGCGAGGTCACTGGTGTATGTCACAAAGCATCAGCCATAACATTCCCTTTAATGTGCAAAATGGTAAGGACTTGGCCCTGCAAAAATAAAGACCACCAAACCAATCTCTGATTGAGCGACCTAAAATATCTAAAAAATGTAAGGGGGTTATGATCGGTGTGTACCAGCAGGGGTGCCCAACTGATGTAAACATCAAAATGCTCTAATGCCCAAATCAAGACCAGCGCTTCCTTCACAATCACAGAATAACTCCTCTGATAACGATTGAATTTTTTTTTAGAAAGGAAGCTAACTGGTCTCACCACCCCATGGCCATCCCCCTGCAGAGTGAACTGCTCCTGCTCGCACCTAACTGGCATCCACCAGCAGCATAAATGGCCGGTCAAAAGAGGGAGCTGCTAAAACAGGAGATGAACACAGCAGGCGCTTCACATACTCAAAAGCATGCTGACAGGCTGAAGACCAAATAAATGTTGCCTTCGCCTTCAGCAGCTCGGTCAGTGGAAAAACAACGGATGAAAAATTCTTACAAAAACTACTATAATACCCCACCAACCCCAAAAAACGCTGCAGCAGGCTCCACAGACTGGTTCGGCTTCCCTGTTAAATTACACACATGACAGGTTTTTATATTCACAGACACGTCTTTGTTCATATGTGGCCAGAAAAATATGCTTCAAAAGGTGCAAATGTGTTTTCCTGACACTGAAGTACCCACCATCATCATGAGCCACCTTCAGCACCATGGGACGGTACTTAGCTGGAACCATCAACTGAAAAACAGTCTCCCCCACCGTTTTTCCCTCCTCCATATGGTTCATATGCTTTCAGGACGGCGGCCTTAACCTTCTCATAACTACAGCTATCCTCAACACTCTATGAGGAATATGCTTCCTGAGCCTTGCCTGTCAGGACGCATGCAACATCAGCGCATACTCTGACTCATACCAACCTCCTGTATTCGCCACCTGGTAAAACAAGATAAAAAATGAATCCAGGTCTCTGTCATTAAATTGTGGCATTTTTTTGTGGCAATTGTGGCAATAGACGCATTTATATCAAAATGATGACTCTGATTCTGCTCGTCACCGTGTTGCTCACTCGTTTTTGTATTCCGAGACCCAGCTCGAATTCCAACATAACTCTCTGTGTCTTTCTCCTGTCGAATTCGCTCTATTTCAATCCGCTTCTTGATTTGTAATTTGTGATTTAACTGGTCGTGCCGTACCTGTAAGTGGAGAAGCTCTTTTTGTTGCTCAGACGTTAAAACCTGTGTCTGCACAGAAAAAGACGAGACGGGACTCTTCCTGACCCACGACCAAAACACCAATCTCCGCCAAATTCTTTTTTAGCATCATTTTAACATGTTCTTTTAACTGTTCATCGCCCAAACCAATACTATAATGCCCAGCAAGCCTCACCAACTGGTCTTTCGTACACCTTTCCAAGTTCTCCTCAGATGGGACAGCAATAAATGACTCAACTTCTGTCATATTAACACCTTATGCAATCCAAAGACAGCAAAAACTATTTTACCCGTGAGCAGGGCTTGTCAGGCAGTCAGGCAACACCTGGCCACCAAACGTGTCGGAGGATCGCCCCGATCCAATATGGAGTTCTCCCACTATTCTCATGGGAAAAAAAAGGAATCCTACTATGTAACTCCACCCTAGTCTTCATGCAACAACTAGCGGAGGGTATTTATGCACTATTGACCGCTGGTCCAGTTGAGAGACTAGCATGCTAGCCACCCTTCCGAAACCACAGACATGCCCCAAAGTAAAGCTTCAACCGCTCGCGTCACAACAATATCATGCCCCACGCAACAAACCCAAAAGGGAACGCTGCCACAACCTACCAGGAAAAACTCCACATTGCTATAAATTGAAAGCATAAGATGATGGCTAATATGTTACCTGTTCCTCCTGGTACACCAGTAATACCACTGCCGATGTTCCATGCCACTGGATATGAACAACAAACAAAACAACACGAAGCAAAAGCGGGAACTCCTAACATATGCTATGCGCACTAATCAAACTAATCGAGCTCCGAATGACCCAAATGTTACAAGTAATTGGTACTTGAAAATGAAAAGAAAAAAAGAAAATGTATCTCGCGCAAACAAAAATGGAGAAAAATCTCCCAGATTAACTTTGTCATAACCTGGCTGAAAGGCCATGACAAACAATAGGAGGATACCCCTTTTGAAAACAAATTTAAGTAATTTAATATAACTGGAGGTAGGTACAACAACAAAAATAACAACCAAAGAAACTAAACCAAAGGCGATGGATGGGGTTCACTCGTCAGAAATCAGCAGCAGAGCCCCCACAGGTCACTGAAGGCAGGTATATACAGTATAGGAGTGGAGTGGTCAGCTAGGTGTTCCACATTTCCCTGATTGTCCCTGATGACAAGCACCTCAGAGAAAAATAGATGTTACCAGCTGCCATAGCCGGGGTGCTACTCCCCACACAATGTAGACCAGGTGTGGGCAGGACGCTCCACCCATCCATGACAGCAACTGGAAAAACCCAAACAGAACCGAGCAGGATCGCAGGATCATGATACCTTGGTTGATTGGAACTGGACTGGAGCTGGAGCTATGAACGATATAGAAAAAGAAAGACCTTTCCCGTTGAGGATATGCATTTGAGAGAATGGGATGTGAGACAGTCTCGAAAGCAGCAGAGAGGTCAAAGAGAAAGATGATACTGATGTGTTTTTAATCGCTGGGGATAAAGAGGTTGTTTTAAGTCGGTGCTATGCTGTCAATATACAGTATTTCTATTGATATGACCGGCCACTAATCTCGGGTGGAATACACTTTTTGCTCAGTCATCTGGGATAGGTCCCCTCTCCACATGACCCTGATTAAGATCAGCTGTATAAAAATTGGACTGATGGATGGATGGATAGATAAATGTTTTGCAAACATTTACTGGATTTAATGATACAGTATTTTTAGCAAAGGTGCATATTTTTCTCAATGACATTGTTTGTGAAACAAATAGAAATAAGTGGGTTTTTTTTTAAACAACCACCTAAAAAACAATTGACAGCCCATTTCAAAGCTTAATTTATTCATTGGTAGAACCAGCAGATTGCTTGTACTGAATACATAGAATATTCTTGCATTGGTTCTCAAGGAAGAGTCACTGATAGTGTAGTGGTGCACACGCCTGAGTTGTGTGTGGGCAGCGTGGGATCGATTCCTGCTCAGTGACGGTGTCTGTGTGTGCCCTGCGACTGGCTGGCGACCAGTTCGGGGTGTAGTCTGCCTTCGCCCGTTGACGGCTGGGATAGGCTCCAGCACCTCCCAGCGACCCTGTATAGGATAAGCGGTTTGGAAGATGACATGACATGACATGACATGGTTCTTAAGGATTGGGAACAGATTCCCTTTTTCTTTGCAGCTCTTACAGTAACTTCCAGAAGCATATGAAGTGTATACAAAATTCAGTTCAGAATTTAATATCTTCATTTACTAATTAATTATGATCTGTAATTAATTTATCAAATTAATCTATTTTTTAATCTCACTTAAAAATTGCTGAGAAAAGCACCAAAGCCCCTCCATTGTCTGTATGCCTATATCTGTATTTATGGTGTATATCTTTTTGTCAATTACCCAGTCATTTGCCACCTTGACTAAATTTTTGGCGCATTTATCAGCCAAGTTCCTGGTTTCTGTTTTGACGACGATCAGTGCAAAATGAGTTGAAGTTCCACTCGCTATCAATAAAGTGTCCAGTCACCCCCAAATAACCGTGGTTGCGAGTTGAGGTCAAGTGATCTGCAGTTATAGCAAATTTGTCTGAAGATCCCCCCCAAAACATCAAGCTTGCTTTTCTTTTCACCATCATACATCTTGCTGATTTTAGTCATCACCGTAGTCCTGCACGGTGGTTTGTATGATGGCTCATTGGATGCTCTTTGCAACACCTCAATTAATCCCTTCTCTTAAACTATGTTGATCAGCCTACAGTTCATCGCTATTCACTTGGCAAGAACATTAATCAGCCTGTCGGTCGTAGACTTACTCATACGCGGACTGTTCTTGAGTTTAGTTTGGCGAAGAGCTTTGCAATGACTCACTACATTAGCGTCTTTGTTGCTATCATTAGCTGTGGCTTTAGTCGCGGCTGGTTGCTTTGCATTTATGTGGTAGGCTTGAACTGCTTCTCTGGTAAGGAAAGTCCTTCTTACAAAGAAGGCACTCTGCCTTTATCAATAGTGCCAAAAAACACCCCCACAACATGATGCTCCCATCACCATGTTTCACTGTGGGGATTGTATTGGGCAGGTGATGAGCAGCGCCTAGTTTTCTCCACAGATACCGCTTAGAATTAACACCAAAAAGTTAAATCTTGGTCTCATCAGACCCGAGACTCTTATTTCTCATAGTCTGGGAGTCCTTCATGTGTTTTTTGGCAAACTCTAGACGGGCTTTCATGTGTCTTGCACTGAGGAGAGGCTTTCGTCAGATCACTCTGCCATACAGCCCCGGCTGGTGGAAGGCTGCAGTGATAGTTGACTTTGTGGAACTTTCTCTCAAATCCCAATGCATCTCTGGAGCTCAGCCATAGTGCTCTTTGGGTTCAGCTTTACCTCTCTCACCAAGGCTCTTCTCCCACGATTGCTCAGTTTGGCTGGATAGCCAGGTCTAGGAAGAGTTGTAGTCTTCCCAAACTTCTTCCATTTGAGGATTATAGAGGTGACTGTGCTCTTAGGAAACTTGAGTGCTGCAGAAATGATTTTGTAACCTTGCAACAATTCTGGATCTGATCACCTTGGACAGTTCCAATAAAGGTGCAAAACTATCTCAAGGATCAGAAGAAATGGCATGTGAGTTGATATGAAGGTTGCTGCAAAGGGTCTGAATACTTATGAACAATTGATTTTTCAGTTTTTCCTTTTTTCATAAATTTGTAAAAATTTCTACATTTCAAAGTTTTTTTCTGTGAAGATGGTGTGCTGAGTGTACATTAATGAGAAATAAAATAAACTTTTTTGATTTTTGGCAAATGGCTGCAATGACACAGAAAGTGAAACATTTCTAGGGGTCTGAATACTTTCCGTACCCACTGTACCATATTTTCCGGACTATACATCGCTCCGGAGTACAAGTCGTACCAGCCATAAAATGCATAATAAAGTTGAAAGAAACATATATAAGTCGCTCTGGAGTATAAGTCACATTTTTTAAGGAAATTTATTTGAATCCAACACCAAGAACAGACATGTCATTTAAAATTCAAATAACGAACAATTTAAAATAAAAATAGAGACAACAACAGGCTGAACGGTATGCTTACGTTACATTACACAACTTCCCCCCTCCACCACCCGGAAGCCAAGTTGCCTCCGTCTCGTAACGCTGATAAATGCGTCCATATAAATCAAAATCATAAAATTGTGCGCTTAGTACACATTTCCACTGAGCTACGATGGTAACATTTATCTTACATCCACACATGTAGAATTACAAGAAAGCTAGGACTGTATGTGAATTTAGGGGCATTCACCGGAGCGCCTCATCCAAACAGTCACTCAAATCAAAGAGCATGACCAGACACAGTGATCGGGAACAACGTGGCTTCAGTAACACCCCATTCCATTCCACAGAGCTCAACAACTGGCTCAATCCCAGTGCGTACGCAACCACGAAGACGGCGTGCATCTGACGCTAGCTGCTAACGGCTAACAGACTCCAAATGTCTCTCGTTAGGACCCCTTAGCTGTCCAACAATATGCCCGACATAAATCAACGTAAAGAAAGGACCCATTGGCTGCCCGAAAACATGTCTGGTATAAAAAACACATGTTAAACAGTAAACCAATGCCTGTATAAACAAAGCACTAATGAGGAATTTACAACAGCTATGTCAGAAAGACTGGGGGGAACCAAAGTTTAGTTCCGCCTTGGTGCGTTTATTCCGCGTCTCCTCCTGATTCTCTGAAGGGAATCAATGGTCTATACTACCCGCTTCAGCCAGTGTAAATCCTCTAAATTAATGTGGACAACACCACAAGGTAAAATAACTTTAAATTCACCAACATGGTCGTAGATCGATTAAATAAGTATTTTATTTATCGCCGACCATGTAGAATGTTTCCAAGTCTCCAAAAATATTTATTTGTTCGGTCGTAATTATCTCTTTGTTGTCTCCGCACCGTACGTATGTGTAAGACCACAGGGACGGCAAGTAGATCTATTGATACTCAAATTTCCTTTTTATCATACTATTTTAATTACTTATTTAACAAAATATTAGGATTTAAGTGTTTAAATTATCCATGCATTTTAATAGCGTTAAGGATTTATCCTTATGTTACTTTATGTGAAATGATAAACAGGTCTGATCAGCTCTGCACCACAGGTTATTCTGCCCGTTGTAAAGTCAATATGTAATGCAGGTTTATATGCAGCCTTAGAACGCCCTCCTGTTGTTGTTTGGTGTATTGTTTGCTGACCTTGAAAAGGAAAGGGATACGATATAGTGTGTTAATAATTTCACACATAAGTCGCTCCGGAGTATAAGTCGCACCCACGGCCAAACTATGAAAAAAAAATGTGATTGGTATATATATATATACACATGCACACACCCACACCCACACACACAAGCAGGTGATTCATGTTATAGTCAGATAATGTAATCAACTATTCATACTAATTCATTAGAGAGAGATGCAGGTTTCACTATGTTGTTGCAATGCTGCCATATTCTTATCTTTGTATGTAATTTGCCTATAGTAATGCATATAAGGTGTGTGAGTACCATATATCCAGTTCTGTGACACTCGATCATGTAAGCAAATAATTAGGCTTCATTGATTTAAAACCTCCCTGATAATGATCTCTCCTTGATATCTCACTTATCTCTGAAGGGGGTTAAGGCATCAATGTATGCACACACATGCCAATGTGCAGGCACATACACATGGCTGGGGAAGAGGGCATCTCCCTTGATTTATATCCCTTCTGATGCTCTTTCCCTGTAAACATTCTGAACAGAGTACCTTTGCAAATGAGCCAAACCCAATTATATTCATGGGGGAAATTTGTCATGTTAATTTGTGCCATGAAATATGTTTGTTCAGCATAGTCTTTCTCTAATTTTATAGCAGGAGAAATTGAGCCATTTTGACGTATTGTTCAGCATCCAAAGAATTAACAAGTTAAAAAGTTCAACACACTTTTATGAGCATTTTCAAATACATGGACAATTGTAATCCATTTATGTCCCCTCCGTGTCCTTGGATTTTAGGTCTCCCAGCCCAGAACGGCCTGTTGCCACTTCACCCACCAGGGCCCTATGTCTCAGTCGAGACTCAGCTACCTCCAGGCTTTTCTGAGCCCTCCACTTCCTTCCAGTTCGCACCACGATGCCTGCTGATGCCACTTTGGAGTCCTTGGAGTGTCGGTAGAGCAAAGCCTCTCTGGTGCGAGAGAACTCCTCGTCCAGGCTGCTGAAAGGAAGCTGGAGCTTGTTGGTCTTCCAATGCGCTGCATAGGCTGCGTGGAAAGCCCATCCATCGGCGGAGGTAACTGTTGAACTTCCGCTCCAGAGTCTCCACTGTTGACAGAGGAACCTCATACAACAACAGAGGCCAGAGCACTCGGGGTAAGACGCCATGCTGGTAAATCCACGCCTTAAACTGTCCAGGTAACTTCGGACTTGTCTGCAGCCGATAACCATGTGTCCAGCTTCTTGATTGTTGTTTGGATAGCTGCAGTATCCCTGAGACTACAGTCGAAGACCTATGACAAATGATTGTAAATATGAAAGTTGTTTTCATATACAAAAGGCAGTGCATTTTTTATGCAAATTTGAGAATCATTTGCTCTGACCTCTCCAACCATCATAAACAGTCTTATCATAGTGCATCATATTAAACTGCTCCCACTTAAATATTAATACCTAATATATTCAGTACAACATACTGTATATCAACTTAATATTGAGTATAATCTCAAAGTTGAACTCAATTTGTTCTCTGTTGCGAGTTGGCTATGTTGGTCTAATTTCAAAAATCAAAATCAAGATGTAAATAGACGGTAATTTATTTGTTTATTACTGACCAACAAAAAACTTGTATAGCTATTTATACTATGTTGACGACAGCCACAGCAAGCCCATCTCAGGCCACTCAGGACAAAACAACCCAATTCGATTTTTAAATTCCAAACATTTACAAAGGTCTTGATACAGATGAGAAAAGTAGTCAGCCATAGCAAAACGGCATTAACGCAACAATGCCTCAGAGTATGTACTAAGGTGTAACACCACTTAGGTACACAGTGGAACAGAGAGTATGTATTTCCAGGTATCTCACACTCACAGCCTGTTTGTGTCGGTATTGTATTGTATAATACCTGTGGTATAATACCAATATATACCTTTCAGCATTTATGGTGCCTTCACAGATGTGCAACGTTACCCAGGCCTTGAACTACAACATAACCCCATAGTATCACAGATTCTGCCATTTGAACTTTGCATCGATAACATTATGGATGTTATGGACAAGTTTAACTGTCGACTCATAAGACCATAACACACTTTTCCACTTTGCGTCAAAACATCTCAGATGATCTTGTCCGGCAGTGTTTCTGGGTGTTATTTATAGTACTGTAAGGCTGCCAACATTACACCAACCAAATTTGTTCTACAGCTAATTTAATAGTCGAAATCATTATTATTTTTGCAGTTTTGTTTTTTCCTCTCAAAAGTGTTTCGTCTCCTGCTGCTCTCTAGTCCGGGTCACCCGTGAATGAGAAGCACTATGGCAGTGTCATGGCTAACCATTGAAAACACATTCAGGCTGATGCCTGATTCCATTTATGACATACGGTCAGTCATATCTGGAAGCTACCGTTAGCACACACGTTGCAGTGTGTGTTTGATTTAATGTTGTAACACAGTGTCATGTTTGGTTACGCTAACATATTGTATTGTCTACTATGGATTACGGAGGCATTAGGCAGTGAACTCTCGTTTATTAACAACCAAAACACGCTACTGGCCCGAGTGATGCCAAAACACGAACAGTACACAAGCTCGCTTGCTCGCTCTTGGTGGTTCCCACACTCGCTAATGGAGTGATATGTTCAGGACCTCAGAAATAGGAGCACTCAAAGTAAAAGAACTTGACATGTTTGTCACCACCCCTTAACGGCAATACTTAACAATAAAACACACCCAGTTCATTACAACATACCATGTTACAGTGCTAAAAAATAAATTCCTCCTAATCTTTCAAGGGACCACTGATTAGGCAAAACTTTGGCACTTATGTAATGCAGTAGATCTGTCTGTGAAAATGTCAGCTCTAAAATCCCCCTCACCACCCCCAAACAACTCAGAAGTGATTGATATTTTTTTTTTTGTAATGGCGTTCAGCAACATCTTGGGACAACCAAAGATTGAGCGGAGACTGTTTGATTGACACATCAGCATGAATACGTCAGTGAAGGGACGACGACAGCATTTTACTATTGTTTCCTGGCGTACCTTGTCTGTGTTCTGTTGTTTTCAAATGAATTTTGAACATTCAAGCAAATATAGCTAACAGATGCACTGTGTGGTTGGGTGTATCAACACGCCGAAAGAAGGACCCAGCCTTCATAAATTCTCAAAGAATGCAAAAGTGAGGAAATTATGGACCTCTCCAGTGAAAGTGACTCGGACAAACTGGGATTGACCTTCCAAGGCGAGTTCATTTTCTGGGCACCTTCGAATGATTCTGACTTGGAAGAAGTATTTTGGTCTGAGTTTGGAAGGAAATGCCGTTCTTTCAGCAAGGATGGCTGGATGGTTTAATGTACTCATTTTTATTTATCTAGGATTTCATAATACACCAAAATATGCTTTCTTACAATGGTGTATGCCAATGGCCTATTTCTTTCGTAATTTTGTTTTTCTGCATGCATACTTTTTTCTCTAAACAAATAAAGAGAAATTATGAAAACTGTGCACATATTAATTAATTCTATATGCATGTATTCCTAATTTATTAGGCTGCCCTGTGTAGCCCTACCATAACTCTTCCCTTCAGGAGAATTATATTGTTGTTATCCAATTGAGAGCAATGCAATTCCTGCTGTGGAGAGATGATGCCTGAAGTTAATTAGTGAGTGAGTGTTTGGGTCAAAGTTTGTTTTATGCTGTAAATTAGCATTTGTTTCTGCTATGTTCATGATCTATTTCCATTGTTAGGGTACTCGCTGTTTTGCATTTGCCAAGCTAAAGAAATATATGTGTACTGTATGTTGCCATCAGCCTTTTGCAATAAATAAATAAATGAATAAATGCTCAAAGTAAGTTGTCATTATGGAGTGTGAAGATACAGTATCTTCCCTAATCTGGTGCTCATAGTTTGAGAACAGTGAATGTGCTGATTTTTCATTTTCTTTCTGAAAATGACCCCCCTTTCTTTCTACGATCACATCTGTGTAATGTTCTTACCTTATTTCTCCCTCACACACATCCTTAACTGAAGATGTGTGCCTTCAAAGAGGGTCAGATGGCTCATCTGCATCTCATTAAAATCACACTCAGCTCTAATTACATAGTGTATTAAAATGCAGCTGATGAAATACGGTCATTGGGATCTGGTGTTGAACCAGCACAGTACATCTGCTGGGAGAGGATGAAATTGTCGTACAGAGCCGTGAAAAGGTATTTGTCCTATTACTGATTTCAGTTGTTGTTGTTGTTTGGAGAGCAGAAGGCGAAGGTAAACACTGGAGAAGAATGAAGATGAGCCAAAGTAAAACAGAGAATGCTTGCGCATAAATGGACAGCGGTTGGGGGGGGAGGGGCGGTTGGTTGGGGAGAGACTGTGAGAAGAGATAGCATGGGTAGAGGACTTTAAATACTTTGGGTCAAGAGTCCAAATCAAAGGTGAGTGTGGAAACGAGTGGAGGAAAACGTCAGTTGTGTTGTGTGACAGAGGAGCACTGAAGAGACAACAGAAGGCAGAGCTGGATGTGGCAACAATGGAGATGGTGATGTTCTCTAAAGGAATGACCAAGTTGGATAAAATTAGAAATCATCAGAATGAGAGCCAAGGTTAGTTGTTTTATAGACAATTTAAAGAGGCCAGACTTAAATGGGTCTGACACATCCAGAGGAGCGTTAGTGAGTATATCGGTGATGAGGTTAGAGCTGCCATGCAAGAAAACTCCAGGATGACTAAAAAAAGTTGATTGATGCAGTGAGGGAAGACATGAGGGCAGTTTATGTCAGAGAGGAGAGATCAGTCACGTGACGTCTGAAGTTCTGTCATGGGAACTTCCTGTACATACTTCCTGTATATGGTACGGGTATGGGATTGGACATGATTAACAGAAAAATAAACAAATGACAGAATAGTAGGCCGATAGAGCGAGCTTCGTGTACTGCAACAGCAAGTGACCCTCTCTACGGCCATGCCATTGCACAGAATCGCCTGCGGCTAGCTCAACATTTTTTTTTAAATTCTGATAGGCCCCCGGCTTCCGTAGGCCCCTGGGCTCAAGCCCTGGTAAGCCCGTTGGTAAGTTTGGCTCTGTTGCTGACCCCTAACTGGACAAACTGAAGGGAAACGAAAGAGAAGCAGATGTGAGGTATACTCACCACAGCCCATTGGGGTATTTCCGGTTCCGGCGCCGCGTGAGTGGCAGCCCGCTACAGTAGCTCCGGCTCACTGGTGAGCCTTTTCGTGTGTTTTTGTTCCTTACTATTACTCTACCTCATACCTTTTTCATATAGTTGATAGTCGTAACTTGCGTAGCAATGGACATCCAAACTGCGGTATTCTTGCTGCTGCTGGTGGCTATTTTTTGCGCGATCGTGTCCGGCGACTTCAGTCGGGGCCGCGCCCTCATTGTTTACAGCCGGAATCAGCTGTTAGCACTCCGTGCTAACCCTGCGCCGGCTCCCGGGGCGAGACCCGATATCCCCCGTGACACAGAGAGAGAGCGAGCAGGGAGCACACATGGAGCTTTATGCTGATTGGCTGTTACGCACTGCACAAGGAATCAATCAGATGGTGCTTTGGGCGGGCCAATCTGCCTATGCAGGCAGGGCCAGTGGTGCAGCAAAAATAGAGAGAGAAGCACGTTGAAGCAATCACGAATAAAGCAGCTTTTAATTTATCTGCCTTAAAATGGGAAAAAAAAGGCAGATCCAAATATCGGCCCCGATAACCGGCCCGGCCGATAATTGGTCTATCTCTAGTATTTGGCTTCCTCTTGGTGGTGTTCTCCGTGTGAATCTCGGTGTGCATGGTGCTGAGAACAAAGACAATCTTCTTCAGTTTGGGAGCATACACTGTCAGCGTGGCACCAGTTGTTGAAAACACCTAATAAATGAGAGAAAGAAAAATTCTTTATTTCACAGCAATTTTACACACTCACACTCACACACACACGCACACAAAATACAACGCAAACATATATACCAGTGTTGTTCTGATACCACTTTTTGGCCCCCCGCTAGAGTGAAATGCAGAGTCGGGAAAAACCTCAAATAAGTATGTATGTGTAGTGTTTTGACAGAAGTCTGGCTAGGAATACGTTAGGGCAGAGAGCCAGCAGCTATGGAAATGAAGAAAATGTGTTTTACATCACAACGTAGATGCTCTGATCACTATGTATCAGTTACCATTTTCTTTTTCTTGTACAGTGGGTCATAAGATTACGTTTGTAAACTCATGTCAGACGCGATGCCAATCACACTAATAGAGACCTGAGTGGTCAATTCTTCGTGGCGGTCCGTCTGTCTTGTAGATGGAGGAATTTCCCAGCAAATTTTATTCACTGTGCCGAGGAGGGTGGTGTTTCGACTAAGTCATCAGGCAAGTGACAGTGAGGTGAAGAAATTGTACGTTGTTACATTTCTGCCCTTGTCCAGGAATGGTTCCATGAGTTGCAACCACATTTTCGGACAGTCTCTCTCCATTGGGACAACTGGGGTCCTTGCCAAGATATGGGATGACATTGCAGACATACTTAGATTTCAAGTCAAAAGCCACCCAAAACTTGATCCCAAACTTGTCCGGTTTTGTTGCGATGTACTGCAGGAATGGGCAGCGAGTCTTCGACGGGAAAAGCTGTTCATCGATGGTGATGTGTCAACCAGGGCTGTAAGATGTGATGCAGTTTGTGGCAAAAGCTTCCCACACACTGGAAATTGCTGTAAACTTGTCAGTCTGCACTCGTTCGCCGCGGGTGTTTTTGTTGTTAAGGCGCAGGTGTTTCATAATCTCTTGATATCGTTTTCGGGGCATGATATCCATGATTTTTTGGTTTCCCAATTCTTCTAACCAGTAGTCTTGCATCGATGGAAGTTTGCTAATGGCCAGAAATGCCATCAGTTCAGGGAGGGTCTTGGACCAATTCACGTCCTCTGTTTCCTGTGCATGACGATTGGGCCACTCTTGGATCACGCAAAGCATTCTCGTGGTGATGAAACACAAGAAGCTCTGGAGGTGACTCACAATTGCATGCAACAATGCTGATTAAAATTCCAGTACGTCATAAATATTCATCCTCTCTATAAGAATTTTGTCCAAAACACATATGACATAGCCAAGGCCCGTGAGAAGGTGTTCTGGCATGATGGCATGAACCCCTGGCATGATTCTGATTTATTATTAGAACCAGCCGGTGACATCGATGCGAGTACTATCTATTGGAGCGAACACTGTGTCATCAATACAATCGGCCAGTGAAGAATGCTTTAATCAGAAGTCAACCCAAACATATTTTTTTCAAGAATGTGTTCTATGCAGGCCCACTAGTTGAAACTAGGCAATATGATTAACATAATATATGAGTTAAGCAGCAAGATGTTTGTAGCCATCTCTAGGGGCAGCCATTTTGTCAACTTCTGTTGACTGAAAATGACATCACAGACCCTCATCGCTCAGATAACGACCAATCACGGCTCATCTGTTTTCTAAAGCTGAGCTATGAGTGGTCGTTGCTTGAGCCCTGAGCAATTATGCTGTCATTTTCAGACGACAGAAGTGACAAAATGGCCGCCCCCAGAAATGGTTAATAATGGGTGGATTTTGCTGCTTAACTCATATTTTATACTAATCATATTGCCTTGTTTCAACTAGTGGGCCTGCAAAGTACATATTCTTTAAAGAATGTTTGGATTGACTTCTGCTTTAAATTCATTGCATATTACCACCGCAAAAGAAATTCATTTCATTTCATGTGCAAGACTTTCCCTCCACACCACATGCCTCCATGAGCACGAAGAGTGGTAGCAGTGGGTCATCATTGTTGTCTGCAACTGAACTTTCTTCAATGTTGCTGTAATGCTGTAATGCTGTAGATATTCTGACCAGAGTCAAGAAGAGATGGAGATTTACGACACATCTCAGTGTCCAACAGTTAATCGATTTTCAGCACTGGAGAATGGTTAATCATTAGGAAAAAATAGCAGACTATGTGCAGATTGACCAATAGTATTGATTTGTGAAAAAATATGAAATTAACCAAGAATTGTTACAATAGTTGGTTATTTGGACAATTCAAATTGGCTACTGGGGAGAAAGTGATTGGGAATTGTTATGCCCTGTGACTGGGTGAGTGAGTGAGTGACCAGTCGAGAATGTACCCCACCTCTCACCAAAAATCATCTTTTGCACTGACCTTTTATATGATGAAGGGCATGGAAAAACTGATCCATGCAAACCACCATCATAGTATGAGGACCCTAATCACCACTACCTGGCTTGGTACAGTGGTTTTGACACCACATAGTGCAGCCTTAGTTTAATCATAGTGATTCTGCATCAAACTTGAAGAGCTTCAGCACATCCTCTTCATCACAACACCTTCAAAGATGATGTGGAATATCCAGAAATGTCACAGACATTTAAGTTTTATGGAGACAGCTTCCAGCCAGAATGAAACTCTTTATGCGTCTTTACAATCTGGCCCCTGCGGCTTATAACATAACCCTGGCACTCCCAATGCAGGTAATGCAGGTAATGCAGTGTGTTAAAGAGACACTTGGATAAGCTTAACATTGGCACTTATATAATAGGTTTATATGTAAGAATGACATCAGTACTAAAATGCCCATCTCAAAAGACTCTGTTGTGATTTAAGGGATTTTTTGTGATTAGGTTTACGACAAATTGCCCCGCCCTTTTTGGGGGCGTGGCTTATGTTATGCTTTCGGTCTCAACTGTCTACGTCACGGGAGGGAGCCAAGTGTGGTGATATTGCTCGCTTTGTCAGTTCTGTTGTCTAAAACGGCAAACGATCACCACCAAAATGCAAATGCACATTACTACTCTTGTCCAATTCAACCTGTGAAAGTATAAAAGTGTTCTGCTCAATAGTTTGGATTTATTGACATAAAACGTGATCTCATCATGATCACCTCCCCAAATAAAAAATACCGTGGCGATTGCTCCTCCACTTACACAGGCTGTAGCAGACAAGATCATGAATGTGCACACGAACCCCGACTGGTTTATATTTCTGACATTTAGCAACGCTAAACTCATGTCAACTCTCGGGAGGCAGACGGCGACTGGCAGTGGGCAAGCACTAAGGCAAGCATGAATCTTCATCCCTGCTTCCCTTCCCTCCCCTCCCCAGCTAACAGTAGGATAACAGTACAGCTAATAGCAACAACTAGCTTCAGGCCGTTAAAACAAAAGGCATTAGCACAACATTAGCTCTTTACTGTCCGCGCAGCGTGTGGTAATCATGAGCCTGTGTCATCATTAAGCGGGGTTGGATCCCAAGCAGTGGTGTGCCTTGTCCGATACTGGTCATTGAAATTTTAAATGATAAATGAGGTGTATGCCGAACTGTACACCTTATAGCTTGCAGGCATTGTATAAAAGGCTTTAAAGCAGCCATAAGTGACAAAACGACAGCTGTAGTTTGTGCCGTGTTTAACTGCTCTAATTGAAGGGTTCATCCAAAGAAAGGAGTTGTAAATCGCCATTCATTTTTTACAATTTCCCGACAGAAAACATTCAGAAGGACGTAAAAGATGGACTAAAATTGAACATTTCTTGAACACATTTATTTTGTCAATGTCTTGAAACCAAGGGAATGCACAGAGATAGCTAGCGGACAACAAAATTAATGGAGAGACATATATAAAAATTGGGTTGGTTGGGGTTAGGAAAGTGAAGGGAGTTAAAAAAAGAAGGAGGAGGAACAAAATCAGAGCATAACAAGTAATTCATTAACAAAATGAGATCGATATAAAAGGTTTTTTTTGTAATATATTTTTGTTCTTTCATAGTTTTCAGACCGGTTTTCTCGTCCGGTGGACGAGAGGGTAGCCTCCCTCCGCCTGAGGGTGGGGGGATGGGTCCTGACTGTTGTTTGTGCTTATGCACCAAACAGCAGTGCAGAGTACCCACCCTTTTTGGAGTCCTTGGAGGGTGTGCTGGAGGGCGCTCCACCTGGGGACTCCATCGTTCTGCTGGGGGACTTCAATGCCCACGTGGGCAATGACAGTGAGACCCGGAGAGGTGTGATTGGGAGGAATGCCCCCCCCCCCGATCTGAACCCGAGCGATGTTCGGTTACTGGACTTCTGTGCTCATCACGGATTGTCCATAACGAACACCATGTTCAAACATAAGGGTGTCCATATGTGCACTTGGCATCAGGATACCCTAAGCCGCAGTTCGATGATCGACTATGTAGTCGTATTGTCGGATTTGCGGCCGCATGTTTTGGACACTCGGGTGAAGAAAGGGGCGGAGCTGTCAACTGATCACCATCTGGTGGTGAGTTGGCTCTGATGGTGGGGGAAGATGCCGGTCCGACCTGGCAGACCCAAACGTATTGTGAGGGTTTGCTGGGAACGTCTGGCAGAATCCCCTGTCAGAAGGAGTTTCAACTCCCACCTCCGGCAGAACTTTTCCCACGTCCCGGGGGAGGCGGGGGACATCGAGTCCGAGTGGACCATGTTTCGTGCCTCCATTATTGAGGCGGCCGATCGGAGCTGTGGCCGCAAGGTGGTCGGTGCCTGTCGTGGCGGCAATCCCCGAACCCGCTGGTGTCCACCAGCGGTAAGGGATGCTGTCCACCTGAAAAAGGAGTCCTATTGGGCCTTTTTGGCCTGCGGGACCCAGTAGGCAGCTGACAGGTACCGGCTGGCCAAGCGGAATGCAGCTCTGGCGGTTGCCGAGGCAAAAACTCAGGTGTGGGAGGAGTTTGGGGAGGCTATGGAGAATGACTTCCGGAAATTCGAGGAAATTCTGGTCTACCATCCGGTGTCTCAGGAGAGGGAAGCAGTGCACCATTAACACTGTTTATAGTGGAGATGGGGTGCTGCTGACCTCAACTCGGGACGTTGTGGGTCGGTGGGGAGAATACTTCGAAGACCTCCTCAATTCCACTGTGCCCCCCACCCCGGCTTTTAGTTAAATTTGTAACTGTTGGTAATTTGTACTTGATTGTCATCATTGCTCGGACATCCTTTTCTACCAGGTCCTTGATGATGTTGCTGACGCTGGCATCTTGTGGTTGGAGGGTTCCATGAAGGGTGTGGACTGGAAATATGCGTTCTGATCAAAGTAATTCAAAAGTTTTAATCTCCTATGGTAGGTGTGCAGATCTCTCCTCACCTCGTTCCTATCCTCCTTTCTAGGTGTCGGAATGAAAGTGAGGCCTCTCTCCAACACCTCCCGTTGTGCTTGGTTTAATCTGAAATATTTGGATAGGTTGGTAATATTGGAATATGGGGGTCATCTTTACACTGGTCTCCCCCCTCAAAAGTTTAAGATGTCCCATGCCGTATCCTCTGTCCAGTGAATTGGATCGCGAGTCTGTGTTCTGAATTTAAGTTTACTGATGTCATTTGAACATGTAAATGTTTCCATGATGTTTTGATTTAGTCTATTGATTCTACTATGCTGTTCCCGTGTGAAACGATCGGAATAATTTATTAAAGGTATATATATTTCTGCATTCGGGTAATTTTTCTCACTGGTGCGTAGCAGTTGTTGTAGCTGTTTCCACGTGGTTGTGGTGGTTTGTTTGGTGGGCTCCAGACGGGTTTCCACATCAGTCCCCTGTGCCTGGTGAGGTTCCAAAATTTGGATTGCAACCAATCATCATTTGAGCACTGTTGAAGCAAACTTGTTGGCGTTGAAGCACAGCCGGACAAAGCTGCAACTCATGCCGCATTCTTACTTGATGACAATGATGCTGACTCTGACGATGATGCACCTGCCAAAGATGCTGATGTGATTTGTAAGAATCGTGAATTGACTCAGACACTCACTTCGTATGAGAACAAAGATTGCAAACAAGAAAAATTGTTTGGAATTGGAAATGACCAGATTAAGACCTGAGTTAACCTAATTGGCTGACCAACCTTCCAGAGACCAAATGCGAAGGTTTGAGGCAGACCACCACTGTGCCCGCTTGTTCTTGGACCAAGCCTCCGACAACGTAATTTGCCTGAAACAACAAGTTAAAACACTTAGAGAAGGCCACGGAAATCGACTGCTCGTATGACCTAAGAATCAAGTTGACAATGGCCGAGACTAATTTACTAGAATGCCCAAAGAGGCCCCATTTGGCCTTTCTATGTTTATGCCCAGATAGTGGCCATTTGTCCCAGAAGAAAGGGGTGAGTTGGTGATAAGCTGAGCTTTTGCTAAGTTAAAGCTCTCGGCCCCAGGAGGAACATCTGAAAAGGCATGTAAATGAGGCAATCACTGACATACTGAGCCACCCCCAGCGGCTTGCACCACAGCCCAAATCACCCTCCTACTGAGCTCTAGGCCTGTCAGATACATCAAGTGACCTTGTCCTGAATGAACATGACCATCACCAGATCGATGACCTGTCAAAAGGGAGGACTGAGCTTGCTCTCCCTGAAGCGACCGCAACAGGTCACCCTCGGGACACTTAACTTCCCCTCTGCAAAGTGGAACTACCCACTCGGGACGCACAACAGTGCCCCTCCTTTGATGGCAACTGTCAAGTTTTGTGTGTGTTTTTCCTTGACCACAACTCTGCCCAAACTTGAAAAGGCCTGATGAATGGTTGAAGAACGCAAAGGACAACTCAATTCCTTGTATTCTTTGGTTATATATTATCTTGAAGATGGGATTTGGGGTTGAATAGGTTGGAATAGATTGATAAACTTTCAAATGAAACAAATATACATCAAATAAGGTTCAATAAGCATGTTCACAGGTTTCACAAAACAAATGTTAAGAGTACTTGTACACAAACAATTATTCCAGCATCTCAAACAATTCAATGAATTTAAATTTAAATTGACATCATACATACGTATTAACTTCACACAAAGTTTCAATTAAGTATTTTAAACAGTTTAAATTAGCAAAAGAAAATTATTGAACTTGTACATTGACATTGCACTTCCTAAATCAACTAAAAAGTCCATCAGAGCACATCATCCGAGGAGAAAATTTGTAATCCTACCAGTTGCGTCTTTTGGTTCATCAAATGCTGTGGTAATAAGTAGGGATGGACAGATTATCGGCCGGGCCGATTATCAGCACCGATATTTGGCTTTTTGACGAATATTGGCATCGGCCTTTTTGAAACTCTGCTGGCCAATAATAAATCAATTTAAAACTTTGGAAATCAAAACAAAGATATGTGAAAGTTTAACATTTCTGTCATTTTGAAATTGTGACTTACTGTAGAAAACTACATGGAGCTATTGTTTACGTTTTCCTTTATCCTTGATGATGACAATCCTGGGTGCTCCCTGAACTTTTTGTTAGAATTTTATAACAGATGCATATTGTCGAATTTTTTTTGAAATAATTAAAAAAAATAAATCAACATTATGCAAACCTGAAACATTGTTCAATAAACATGCTTAAAGACGTTGCAACAAAGTTAAGAGTAAATTTTCTTTAGATTTTGATGCCAATAATTTCCTTTTTCACTGAAAATGAATATCGACTCCAAATATCGGTTACTGTCCTCCTTGACGACTATTAATCGGTATCGGCCCTGAAAAAAGCATATCGGTCTATCTCTAGTAATAAGGGCAGATCCAGGTGCAATTGAGAGGCTAGCTAAGCTACTTGCAAACATTTTATGCCATGCGTTTCCCAGTGGGTGTGCAAATGAATGTGGTCCCTTTACACTAGCACTTTCTGAGATTTTTGTTCCACCAGCTGGTGGTGTGTTCTCCCTCAACAGGCTTGGAGTGCATCCTGAATGTGGTTTGTCATTTGATCGTCCTCTGGTAGTCTGGAGGCCAATTGATTTAAACTTGTGGATGGTTTCTTTAAACATGCATGGTGGTTTTTGACCTAACAGCAACAGTTTGCTAACTCATACGCAAACTGGGGACGCTGTCCTCACTTCGTACTCGAACATGACACCTGATGACCAATCCCACAGGGTGGTCAATATTGTCGATCCTGAAGGCCTATTTCATGATGACTTCTTTTCCACTCAGCCCAAGCATGAAACATGCATGCACTGGTGTCAACAGGTCGCTTCACGCTCACCTCCAAGCTCCGCCATCCACACGTTTTCTCTTTTGCGGGTTGGACTTCGTCATGGCATCTGCTTTGGCCTTCCTTATATCTCCTTTGTTTCACATTCACTCCATTACCCATACGCTGACATTGGTCTTCTTATGGCTCAACGTATCCGCCCCCCCTCGTTTCATCCAACTGCGTGCTTCGCTTCCTTGCCGCCATCTACAGTAGTGTCCATACCCGACTGGATCTAGTGATGGTTGGTGTTCTTTTTGCCTCTATGGAGCGCACTGCGCCGACGCTTGTGGTTCTGCATAGTCAAAGGGGGGTCGTAACATTAAACACCCATGACACACAACGCACATGCCAAAAAGGGGTGCGAAACATGTTGCTAACGAGAATTTGTTATGCACACCCCCAACGTCTGTTTGCCCAACAACACCCAGAGATTCAGTCATCCAAAAATGCAATCCAACGCCTGAGAATAAAAAACAAAACAAATAATAATAATAATTTCTACAAAAACAATATTTAGAAGAAAATACTATCGAGTCATAGAGTCAAGTTCCAGAAGCTTTTGTATTCAAAGTGACTTCAAACTTTAAAGTAAATTCAAAATGGTGGACTTCCTGTTAGGTTTAGCATATGACTCCAAGATACTTTTTCTATAGGCCTTGACCTGAATTTAAAAACAATTCTAGAGGGCGCTACTGAGCCATTATTTAAGAATTGCACGATAAAATAAATTAGAAAAAAAAGTCTATAAAACTGAAACGGCATCGGAGCACCTGCACGTGTCTGCTAAATTATTCTGCTAAATAAAGAGTGCGTGTGTAACAGGGGCGGAGCCAGAACGTGGCTAATGGGTGGGCCTGGAAAAATCAGGGTGGGCCTGAATATTTCTCTCACGGAGCACAATCCTCCTGTCCCAACACATCGTATATTCAAATAAAATGACAAACTGAATAATATGAAGTTCAGATCTTCCTTAGACAACCACAATTATGCCATTCTTAATATTCAATAAAATAAAAATACACAAGGAAACACAAATTCTAAAATAATTTGATAATAATTGATTAGTAATTTAAAAGTATATATTTTTTCATGAATTTCACTGGGTGGGCAGTCTTAGAATCAGGGTGTCCCCCGCATACTGCCTGCCTGCCTGGGATAGGCTCCAGCACGCCTGCGACCCTTTGAGGATAAGCGGTATAGATAATGGATGAATGGACAAATTTGACGATTCACGAGGTGACCCTTGCAGCAGAATTTGACCGCAAAGAATAAGCTTGGGGCCGTTGTAAAGTAATCTACTATAACACAGATGAATTGGTAACCCTCTCTTGTCTCTGTCAGTTTGCCTATGAGGTCAATCCCGACCAGTTCGAACGGCTGAGAAACCTAATAAAGAAATATTTTCAAATTAGTTTCATACAGGTATTAATGACGGTAATGAATTTATATTGTACTTGCCATACAGAACACACAGAAGTCAAAATACAGAAAAAGAGCACCAGGGTATTTGGATAAACTCACCTGTATGGGCTTTTTTATAGAGATGCCACTGGCCTGACATGCTGCGCACTGGGAAACCTCATCATGGCTTTTTTTTTTGGGGGGTCAAATGGAGGCTTAGTCATGAATAAATACATGCAATTTCCAGAGCTGGGCACTTGACCCTTTTTTGCCGGTCCGGCCGCGACCCTCCACCCTTGACCTGGGTACCTTAAACATTGTCGGCCCCCGCCCCGTTCCGCCCCCCGACCCCCAAAAAAAAAAAGCGTCCGTGATTTTGACATCGCCGGGGGAGAGATGCTAACGGATGAGGCTTTTTAAAGATCATTAGCTGACTGGAATTTACAATTCGAACCCGCTGTGGACACGCTTCAAAATGCGCCACTAGTACTTTACTACTTACCCAACTGCGTGTGCTTACTTGCATTGCGAGCCCCGGGGTTGGATTTGTCGTATTATATGTATAATTATTTGGGTCCAACAGACGACCAGAAGTCGCAGTCAACAAGGTACTTATTTTCCACACTTCTCCCCCTTCACACTTCCGGCCTTCAAAATAAAACCATACCAGCAAACCACTATACACAGCAGGGTTGCTACAGTGTAATTCCGGAAGTAGGGAAGACGAGACAGAAGAAGTGCATGAACTCCACCTTGATGTGCCGGCGTCATCCTAGAGTGCTGCGTGCAGCTTGAGTATACTCGTGGAGACAAGTTGTTTTGAAACAGTTACATTCTAAGTCGTGGGGTGTCGCTTCAAAAAGACAGCGACAACAATATCAGCGATATCATGTCTGCTACACCCGTAAAGGGACCGAGATGACTAGACGATGCATTTGATTTTATTGCAAAAACGATCTGGAAGGTGGCGGTTAAGGGGGAACGTGGGTGAGTAACTTCTTTTTACACATACGCCGCTGCCAAACTAGTTTGCTTTGCAGCAGCAACGGGTTGCGTGGTGCATTCTCTCCTCCGTGTGGGAAACTGTATGTCATCGCAACATGTGACATAATGGACCGATCAGAGCAGCAACAATTTCTGATGTGTATGTGGCATGTGTTGCAGAACCTTTGCGGCAGTTGTCGCTCTCGCCATTGCGGGAGTAGAAAGAAGCCTAAAAAGAAGCCTTTCACTGAGTAGGCTGAGATGGAATTTGGCCGCCTCACGAGCACGTCACACGCATGAGGGCCGATTAGTGGGCCGGACTAAAATCCACTTCCGGCCATGATTAGTCCAGTCATTTTTTAAAATTTGTCAGCCCCCACCCCCCGCCCCACTAACTTGGTAAATATTTAAGCATCACTGCATCTGACCAAAACCTCATCACATTTACTATCTTATAAATCAGTCAGGAATCAAGTGTGCGATATACTGTAGATGTATATCATGTATTGAACATCTAAATAGTGACAATTTTTTAGATATGCTGTGGGAAATTCTAGACCTGGATCTAGGTGATATGTGATATCTAAAAAGAAGCCTTTCACTGAGTCGGCTGAGATGAAATTTGGCTGCCTCGCAACCACATCAAATGCATGAGGGCCGATTAGTGGGCCGGACTAAAATCCACTTCGACTTCATGCTTAGTCCAGCCATTTTTAAAAAAATTGTCAGCCCCCAACCCCTGCCCCAAAAATGGGCATACGGCCGAGCCGGAGGGTCCGACCGGTCCGGCCTAGGGATGGACTGCCCAGCTCTGTATTTTACCTTCAATGACATATAGAGCAGCTTTTCTTCTGCAACTTCTTCTTTGTGAAACCAGTTGGGTATTCATGTTAAACTTTGCATGCAATGATTTGCTTAAAAGTAGGATCCATCATCTAGCAGCATAAGTGCTACTTGAAGAATCGGTGGCATCATGCCAAAAAAATCCTGTGTCGGTGCTGCATGATTAAAAATACATCTTTTAATAATAACCAGAGCTGGGCATTCCAACGGACTGGTCTGTGTATCCGCCTATGGCGGAAGCCCATTTTGCAGGTGGACGGGAAACTTAAAGAAAAAGGACTAAGCATGAGCGGAAGTGGATTTTCACCCATCTGCGTAATCGTCTATAACCTGACATTGCTGATTATTGTTTTGTTTGATGCAGGTAAGTTTGCTGCTTGATCCATGAATTTTACATCAGACATTTGTCAGGATTTTTGCCTTGGAACTTTGCCAATGATTTCGTCTTTCTCGTTGTTCAGTCATGAACACTGACCTTAACTGAGGCGAGGTAGGCCAGCAGTTTTTAAGATACTGAAAGATGTAATTTTTTTTATGTTGCATTTTGGATGTTTTTATTGCACAGCACTTTGGGTGGCATTTGTTTAGATGAAAAGTGCTATATAAATAAAATTTGATTGATTGATATTGTACTAGGTTCCTTTGTGACCTCCTGGATGAGTTTTTGCTGTGCTCTTGAGATAATTTCTGGAGGCTGGCCACTCTTAGGAAGGTTCACCACTGTTCCATGCTTTCTCAATTTGGGGATAATGGCTCTCAAAAATATAATCAAAAGTATTAACGTTCATTACTCAGGTAGAAGTATAGATATTGGGATTTAACCCATTTACGCCGGGAGCGCATAACCGCGTGCAACCCAGGCGATGAAAGCGTTAAATTCATTCGTGGTGGTTAATCCTGTGTTCATATGG